>NW_020837952.1:29594281-29749112 GCF_003676395.1 Aethalodelphis obliquidens
TGCCTTAAATATCCTTTTTCTTTTCTTTGTCAGTATAAGGCAGGCATGGTTCAAAGTCTTACCCACAATTGAATTAGGCTGACTGTGGAATTAAAACAGAACTCAAATGCTCACCATTGCCATGATTTTTATGTTAAGATTTGGGCATTGCCTTGGAAGGAGTGGAGCCCAAAGAGTGGGATGAGAAAAGCTGAGAAGACGGACAAGTCTAAAAAAAGTTGGGTACCAGCAGAAGTACCGTTCCTCCACTGTCTGAGGAGATCAGACTTCCCTTTCTTAAAACTTAGTAGTAAGTTCATCTGAGATATTTGTTTGTAATAAAAATCTATCATGCTCAATTATATCATCCTTTGTTGCCTCAAGACTGGCAATTAGAATAATGTTGGAAGAAATTTTGATGAATGAGTGACTCTTACAATTCTCCTCGGATTAGATATCAAAATGTGTTCACTTGGTTCAGATTTGTGGAATTGATAAATGATTAATCACAGGCTTACAGAAAGTATATGAAAAAAGGCCAATTATTTCCTTGCTTAAGACAATTGTTAATCTAAGAATGTGGTTTTTAAAGCTAATTAAGCACTTGTTTAAAAAAATAATCTTTTACTTGATATTTTGTAAAATATTTGAGTATATTTATAAAAATGGAATTTTCTTTCTGAAAGTTGACATCATTGTTCTAACCATAGTCATATTTGTCCTACTAATTTTAATTACAATTTATAACAAGGAGAGTGGGAAACAGAGAGGTTGATGGACTTTACGATGGCACACACGATCAATGACTTTTAAGGTCTCATTTTCCATAATGGTCCACTTTTTATATTCTGGTTGATTCTGCTTCTATATGCCCATATTATGGTGAAAGCACATGATTAATCTATAAATCCTGTACCAACAGAACTACTTACTTCTCTAAGATCTGTGAGGTTAGGAATTGTGTAGGTATTTATATTTTACATTTTATTCAGCATACTCTCTTACATAAAGTTGGCTCCTGTGGTGGTCATTACTTCTGTTTGCTCATACCTCCGGTTTTCCTTTTTCCTCCATCACACACAGAGTAGAAGCAAACTTTCACGTTTTCTTTTTTTTTTTTTTTGCGGTACGCAGGCCTCTCACTGTTGTGGCCTCTCCCATTGCAGAGCACAGGCTCCAGAGGTGCAGGCTCAGCGGCCATGGCTCAGGGGCCCAGCCGCTCCGCGGCCCGTGGGATCTTCCCGGACCGGGTCACGAACCCGTGTCCCCTGCATCGGCAGGCGGACTCTCAACTACTGCGCCACCAGGGAAGCCCTCACATGTTTTGAAGTTAGGCATGACGGTGTGATTTGCTTGGCTGATGAAAAGTCAGCAGATGCACTCAGCAATGTCACCCTTGGAAGGTAGTGACTAATTTGCCATCTATGTTTCTCTGTCAGTAAACAGAGATGCCATAGGAAGGTCTCTAAACATGGACAAAATGGAGCACAGCCCTCTGCTGAATATATCTCATGGTTTTAAGCCCCTGAGATTTTAGGGTTGTCAGTTAACTAGACTTACTAAATTTTTTGTTGATCTGATTTCTGAGAATGGGGAGTTTTTAAAAACCCTTTGTCTATTACCCACTATAGTAGTTTTCAATCCAGTTTTAACC
This sequence comes from Aethalodelphis obliquidens, assembly GCF_003676395.1. NCBI lineage: Eukaryota > Metazoa > Chordata > Mammalia > Artiodactyla > Delphinidae > Aethalodelphis > Aethalodelphis obliquidens. Next base: position 29,595,915 of record NW_020837952.1, read on the forward strand.
ATGGCATCTTTTCTTCAAGTGAAATTGTAAGCTAGATAAAAACACTTGAAATTGGGTTATTCTGGTAAAGGGGATGGTTGCTCAAAGTTCACTGCTCTACCCACCCTCATAAACTGAGCTGTCCAGGGGCATCTCTGTGGCTCTACCAAGATTCAGTTGAGCACAATTTTAAGAATGTAATTGGTTATCAGGAGATTTTGGTTTAATCCAAACTAGTAATTGATGATACATACATTTTATTCTGAACATTTCAAAAAATACCTCCAAAATTCTGGGGGTATTTTACATACAGGATGTACATACTACAGAAATCATGCTAAATCCCACCTCATATTAGTTGTAGAGTAAGATTTGGAATGAGGGGTAAAAAATATTTGGTTTGGCTTTATATCTGTGTGGGTGTGTATGTGTGCTTAAGAAATGCTGTAGAACAGTAAAAATACATAATGAGATGGTACCTTATGGCTTCTGATCAAATGGATTTTCTGAATCATAAAGCACTATGAGAATATAAAGTAGTATTATTTTAATTAGAATAATGCATTTAGAGAAAACAAGTGTAAGCACAATTGTTTTAGATGATGGGTTCTGAACTCTTAGTTCCAATCCAGGAAAAGGAAACAATGATTTAGCTTTTTTTCCCCTTAGGGTGCACAAAAAGACTAAAAAGGTTGGGCAGCATTAGGAAAGGTAAGGAACTGACACAAACATAAGCTTATCCTACTCTGAAATTATTGTGAGGCCCCCCTGCAATGTTCTATACTGTGATTGCTAGTGAAGTGAAAGATGTAATGCAGATAGAAGCAGCTCAGGAAGATGTAATTTAAATGGCCAAGATGATGGAATGCCTCCATGAAAAACCAGAAGATTAGGACTCTTCAGTCTTAGAAAATTCATGTGAAAAGAGTAATGATTACAATGAATAAACTGGTCTCTGAGGCCCATTCTAGCTCAAGGAAATATTGAAAAAAATGACAAATAATAATGGAAGCTAACTTTATTGAATACTAAAACCTTCCAGACTCTGTTCTGAGGGATTTATATGTGCCTATTTATTTAATCCTCAAAATAATTGTATGAAATAGATACTTTTATTTTCTCTCCTTCGTAGATGAGGAAACTGAAGGCAACCTAGTTAACTTACATAATATGATGTTAAAAAACTGGGCTAGCATCTGAATTCTTATAGATAATGGAATGGCTTTCAAATTATAATATATATATTATATATAACATATATCACAAAGTAATTAATACATATTCTTTTTTTTTCAAGCAAAGCTAGCTATGGCTGCAGAACAGCCATAGTACTGTATAAAACTGCTGCTGCTTCTTACATCCATAAATTTTTAAGCAACATAAACATTTTAACTTTTCCGTACAAATATGCTAAATTTATAATGTGCCTCCATTCTCTATCTGAGTACTTTTCTAGGTTTGTTGTTCTATTTTGTTTTTAATTTGATTTACCTTTTTCTCCTGTGTAAAACTTCCCTTAGCTGTTCCAATCCACAATGATCACTAGCTAGATAACTTTTATGAAATCCCTGCATTAGTCATCCTCCAGATCTTCAATCCCTGTAAGGTAAGTATTATTATCTAAGCTTTATAGCAAATTCAAACAACGTGCTTGAAGGAGAAGCAGGAAATTCAGAAACCAGAAACATAACGAAGTTCTATCCATGAAGCTCAAGTTCAGTTCACCCACTATCTCTTCGACTCAGCACAACCCTCTCTACAACTTATTGGTGTTTACAATTTTCTCATGATATTGCTGAACAATTTTTATACATATTTATGAATAATTACCCCAAAACCTATAATTCACATACATTATTTTTAATCATCAAAACTACCATATAAGTTAGATGCATTTATTCCCCAAAGGCCTGCAGTCAAAAAGTTAGTAGTTGGAGGATATGATGGTTTGAACCCAGGTGTCAAAGTCTACATTTTCCTTCACACTCATTCAATCATTTAGTCCTTTACTCAGTAATTATTTGACTGCTTATTAGGAACCAGGCTTTACAAATAGCTTGGAATATACTCATGGACAGAGCAGAAAATCCCCTGTCCTTATGGAACAAACATTTTTTGAAATGTGGCCTCATTTCTTTGGCTTCCTTGTGAACTCTTTGAGGGCAGCAGCCAAGTGACAGACCAACAGAGCCAGTTGTAAGATTTCTCAAACAGAGCTGCCTAAAGCATATGTAGTGACTGAGTAATCTTGTAGTTGATTAACTCAAAGGATAGGCACACACTATTTATTAGGCCAAATTAGTAATTAATTAGCTTCAGTCTATCCCAGAGCTTCAGTATAATCTCTTCTTCCAGGCTGCTCCAAAGCAAGGCAGAATGAGAACTGACCCACTTCCATAACAGTTTTCTATACTGCTAAGGAAAGTACTTAACCACTGCATTACAACTGGTTGTTTACTTGTATTTTTTATTGGGCTTTATGGTTTTGAAGGCTAGATTCGGTTTAAAAAAATTTATATCCATAACAATATATATCTGGCAAATAATAGGAAGTAAACACAGTTCTGTTGAAATAAAGGGAAAAAAATGTCACCTAGTAATCTTATAAATGCATGCCATGCTCAAAAGGAAGAAATATACAAAAGCATATATATGAATCAGTATAAACTGAACAACTCATACAACTAGAATAACAAGCCATTCCAAGACATTCCAATCGGAGGGTTTAAGCTTAAATTTCAACTCTGCTACTTACTGTCTATTTGATCTGAAACAAATCTAGCTTATAATCTAAATTGTATTGTCTATAAAACTCATTTGAGGTTAGATAGTTACAGATCATTTTAAAACTATAACGAGACAATATATAGTATACGTAATTACAGATATGTTGCTGTATGTGAAAGTAATAAGATATAATAATAACTTTTCTCAGGTTATCAATATGCTCTTATATAAAAAGTAGTATACGTTAGTGATTTAAAATCTAAGCTCTCAAATCCAAAGACTGAAATCAAATTCCAACTCTACCAATTTATAGAAGTGTGATCTTAGACATAATTCTTATTCTCTTTAAGCCTCAGTCTCTTTGAATGGAGAAAAAGAAATTTTATTAATTGTACCTTACCACCATATAATTATTCTATAAGAGTTAAATGATAAAAAGTACATAAAGTTATTAGCATAGAACTTTGAACTTAAGAAGTTACAGAGATCAATATCCTATTTATTTTTACAAAAGTTTACAATTAAACATTATTTAGCATGTTCAGAAACCATGCTAAAGGAACATGAAATACTTTCAAAAATTTCCCCTGCATTTTCTCTGCTTCTAGTTTTATTATTTGTTTCCTAAGTTCTATCATTTCTAATCTCTAATGATATGTGATTATTACACAGGCGTTGCTCCAAAGGAACTAGATTTGCTTTTTCTGCTTGATGTAAATAAATATTATTAGACTCTTGAAATATAGATATAATCAGTAACCTAACTCAAATCTTAATTGGATTATTTTTTCTTGCCTCATGAAAATTATAGAAAAATAAATATTTCTTTTTCTATTTACTCATATTTAGTAGTTTGAGCAAAAGTGAAATCAAGGCTTTGAATCCAGTGCTTTTCTCACTCCTAAATATGCCAGGCCATGAAAAATCTGCATTTGGTTTTCCTTATACATCTTGAATGTATTTCATGTATTTTTTTTTAATGTTTTCTTATGATCTATTTTCTCACCAACCTCCACATGCTTGATGGAAGATGTAAAAAAGCTATTCCATATGCTCTGTGTAAAATGCATTGAATGGAGAAAATTGGGCACGAAACTGTCTACTTAGAAAAAAGTAAGCAGAACAATTGCATGAATTTTCCATCTGAACAGGCGAATTACATTTAATTGGTCTTTTCAGGTTTAAATTTCCAGATTCAAAATTCAGGTGATAAAGATTTAGCAAAAAATTACATAATTGGTCTTTTACTATTGGTTTGTAACGATAAGCATGCGTTACATGAGTTGCACTTTCTAAGGTAACTTATTACACAGGTATGACAGACTAGGAATCATGCAAAAAACAGATGCAAGATTTTATCTAATTCATTAGTTTACAACGTATGTACTACATAGCTCCCATGAAGAATTTAAAGTAACTTAAGGGATCATATCCAATAAGTTAATAAGCATATGTTAATGAAGTAAACCACATACCAAATACTTTTATTCATGGAATTCAGATTATTTAGGGCTAAATTTAGGTTCTAATCTTTATGTAAAGTACAACTAAAGAAAATTAAAATATTTCCCATAACATATAGTTTTAGTTTTGTTCAAGAACATATGAGATCATGATGTAAGCCCCATAATGTGTTTCATGAATTGTATCTTAGTTGATATTCCTCATAAGCCAAGAGAAAGTATTATTGTCCCCCTTTTACAGATGGGGAAATTGAGCTGGAAATTAAAGAAAGCATGCAAGTTTCTAAAAACTTAAGTGACCAAAGTTAGGATTTAAATTCTGGTCTAATTCAAATGCAAAGCTCTTTTTCACTACTTAACACATCCCTCTGTGATCTCTCCTGAAACACACTGTTGGTAAGTCACAAAATCCTCCAAGAAATGCCATGGATACATGGAGAGAAGAAAGTCTAATAATAATAAATAAAATATAATAATTAAGGTCTTTAGTGAAATATCTACTACACTTTAAATATAACCAAAGATCTTCATCTAGGTAAACTTATTAGAGGATATTGGCCTAAGAAGTCACCAGAACAATAAATGATTTATGGATTACTTATGGTCCATTGTAATCCTTACTCTTGAGAAATGAATCAACTAGTACTCCCCAGTTTCCTGACTAAAATCATATTAATGACATAATATTACATGACCAAAATTGTCTGTCTTCTGTGTAGCTTTCTCTTTATATTTTACTGAAATTAACTTATATATATTTAAAATAGATATTAATAATTAATATCATATTAAATCACCATTATTAATGCCTGAAATAATGGGAATTTGGACTAGAATGGTCACAATGAAAAGGTGAATGGATGAAAGAGATTTGAAAGACACATTTGATAAGATTTATAAAAGATTGGATACAGAGAATAAGGAAGAGTAAGTTGTCAATGATGACTCACTTTCTGATATGTGAAACTGGAGGAATAGTGGGGATGCTCAAGGGAAAAGTGAAAGAGAATGAGGTATGAGGTTACTTTAAATAACTAGGCAGTAATGCCAAATAAGGGGTGACTATATCCATCCATGCTGAGAGGAAGGATTAGGGCTGGAAATACAAAGCAGTCTTCCTCAGCTAGAGAAGTTCATGAGAATACATGCATATGGTTAAGAAAGAGAATGTGAAGTGAGGAGAATGGAGACTTAGGACTAACCTTTAAGGAAGTCCAACTTTAACGACCAAGTAGCAGACAATGAGCCTACAAAGCAGACGACCTAGGAGACACCAGAGATGTAGGAGGAATAATTCCACCAATGCAGGTGAAGAGGAATCCAAATGAGAGAGAATATTTAATAAGGCAAATGCTGCTAAAAATAAAATAAATTGAAACCTGAAATGTCCATTTTATTTATTATAAAGAAGCTTCCATATTTATGTTTGTTTCCAACTTAACCTATTAATGTAATTTTTGCCATTTTTTTTAATGTAAAAGTGTTCTATTGGACAATTAATTGATAAATTCTATCAACTCTTCACAATCTAAGCATTAATAAACTGATTTCAATGAAAAAATATTGTGAGGGAGAATTAAGAATACAGGTCTTTAAGGTTTAAGAATTTCAAAACAATGCTTTATGTAAACACAGATTTATCTTTGAAAAATATTTGTGAATTAGTATACACAGTTTTAATATAATGTTATCTCTTGAAAACCAGAGACAGATATTAATTAGGTTAAGTAAAATAATTTAAGTAAATTTAGTTAAAACCGTTTACAAAGATGAAGATTATACTGAAGGATCAATTTTCTCTTTGAAGTTCTTCTTAAGTATATTTTCATCTAAGTTCTTTTATCTCATCTTCTTAACATAAGTACAGTTTAAATATGTGGAATCTTTGCTATGAAAGTATCTCAAACATTTCAGGCAGAAGGAAAATAAAGTCACCTTTAAGTTATATATAACTGAAATCTATGGAAATCAAGTTTCAATCAGAACATAAACTTGTAACTTATTGTTCAACTGAGTGTTTCTTCAATATGGAGAAATATTATCTCATAGAAACTTTTTATGTGGATTCCTAAGTGTGTGGATGCCTGTGTATGTACACACACACATTTTAGTGTTTCCACATGTGCATTAGGTGAATATGTGAAATATTCACCATAGTATTGTAAATGAAAAGTAAAACTGAAATCTATTTCTTTGTGTTGGGGTTTTTAAGTTTGAATAAATAACATCTTTTTCTTCCTCTCTTGGGTTGGGAATTGATTACGATATAAAGCATAAGAGTCAAAGACATTGAGATGAAATTATCAGCGTTTAATCTCAGTAAGGCTGTTTAGAGAATTCGCTTTAAATCTTCAGCATAGAGGGCCTGCTAGTACTTCAAACTATTATTAAACATACTTGAATAGATCTGAATAATTCAAAGCTTCCCCTGACAAGCTTCATACTAAAGGCACAAAAATTTGTGATTTTTGAGGCTGGCACCAAAATAGAGAGGGGAGAGGGAGAGGGATTGAATATATATAATTCCTACAACAAAATTTAGCAGATAATTCATCCTGTGTTTATAGAGATGAGCATGTGAGTAATGGGGAAAGAGGCCAAGTATTGCTCTGAGCTCTTCTCTGAGTGGAGGAGAGAGGTGGTTTCCTTCTCAATACTGTACATTGATAAAATACACTTAAATTAATTGGAATAAAAACTTAATACATACATGTGGACCTGTCAGGCATACCATAGCAAATTCCCATTCTATTAGTCCCTTATGTTATATTTTTAGAAATGGTTAAATTCTTCCATTTCAGGGGGGAAGAAAAGGAATTTAGTAACAAGACTAATAAGCAAGTAAAATAGGCTTTTATTGCTATAATGAGCTTAAAATTCAGCAAGTTCATGTAGCCAATGAGAAAAACAGTGGCAAATATATATATATTTGCAAGATGCAGAATGATTGTAAGACTATACAAAGAACCGATTGGCAAATATTTTATTTTTTAACACATCCATCTCACTTATACCAAAAAAGTGTTTATAATATATACCACCCCTGTCATTTTGATGATATTTGCTAACTCCAATGTTACTGCTGACCTACTATAGTCTATAAATTGGTTACCAATCAAAAGTATTAAACATCTAGTAAACTCCTGATATAAAGGCATTCTTATGGGCCAAACCAACATTTTGCATCTTAACTGGTTTTTAGCTTTCACTACAACTGCTATAAAGAGAAGGCACTAAGAGTTCTTGCCTCTTCCGTACACTTTTGGCCTCTTCTTGCAATTGCTTATGTGATTTCAGGCATCTCAAAACATATACCAGGGGTACTGTATGATGATCTATGGAGAATCTAAGAGCCAGTTTCAGTTCAATCTGACATTGTAACATTTTTTATTAGAAAATGATCAAAATTTGAATGTCTAACTCAAATATGACAAATGGATTCTAAGAATCATAAGTTAGGAAAAAATTTAGGATAGAAACATGAAAGGGATAGAAATGCTAGTAGAAAACTCAAGGCAGTGCTGGCAATCTAACTGCCAAGTCTGGAGAGGACTCTGGATTCCTTGCCAACTTGTTCTTAGAGGCACCTCCTAACACCTCACATAGTCACTGACATGTCCTTGCTGCACTCTTGCTCATCACCCACTGGGGCTATGTTTTTCCTTTTATGGCAACAGAAAAATGACACAGAACACTATGCACGAATTTGGCAGTCTTCCTCATTCTTTCTTTGCGTCTAGCCCTTTCAATGTAAGAAGTACAAGGACCAATCTCAAAACCAGTGAAATTATTAAAAAAAAAAAAAACAGGCTGACTCTAATTTTCCAACCCATGAATATGTTGGTAGGTTGTGGAGGTCCATAGGAAAGTGTATATACTCCTTGAGAAAAGGGAACACATCTTGTTTTTTACTATACTCCCAATTTCCAGATACATAATAGATGCTAAAACAATATTTGTAAGACAGGAAGAGAGGAAATCAGACACTAGTATAAGATTGGGGTGAGATATAGGAGAAAGAGAAGACAGATCTTGACTATGGCAATTAGAGAAAAAACACTCAGAATTTATTTTTCAGTTGAATGTCCAAATAGACCTTATGTCGAGAGAATAATCAGAGCTTGTTCTCATGGCAAGAAGGCTCCATCAAATCTCACTTATTTTTGGCCACCATTTTCTATGAAATCTTTGCCTGGAAAATGAGCTGATTTCAGCTCATAAAAGACATATATTAATGTTTTCAAAAGTAGACGAATACTCAGAAAACTTTAGAGGAAGCATTTCCCCCACACTCCCCCACTGCCCTACTCAGTCTCTTCTCTCATTTTAGCTTTCCTTATTAGGAAATATCCCAGCCTTCTTGAAACTCCTTCTAGGAGATAGCTTTATTAAGCTCATACCTTGAGTGAAGAAATAGAATACAGTATCATATCAGCAGCCATTGGCTCAGTTCATTCAAAGTTAATTTGCTAATTTCTTGCATTGCAGTAACACCATAATTTGCTTCAATTTTAGCAAATGACTGCTATTGCTAAATACAATGAATATATCACATATGAGCCTGTTGTTCATCTTTCTGCCATCAAACATTTATTCATTCAAAAGTATTTGTTCAATGCCAAGCCCAATGCTAGGTATTAGGGAGTCAACTGTGAACTTGACAGACATTACCTCTCTCCATAGAACTCCTCTGGTGAGGGAGGTAAATTTAAAATTCTTAAGTAATAAATATAATAATTCAAAATTCTAGTAAATGCTATAAAGGAAACAAAAGAGCTAAAATAGAAGATAACTGAGGACCTACTTAAGAGAGAGTCAGTCATCCAACTATTTACTTGGTAGGCAAAATGTAATCTGAAAAGTGAAAGAAGAATGAAGTTGCTGGCTAAGATCAGTGTTGGGAAAAGAACATTGTAGTGTGTACCCTGATGCAGTCATGGGAAAGTACTGTGTCCCATAAAGAGCCAAGAGTAGCACATGGAGAACTTTTTGATGGATTTCTGACTAAAAGAGCCAGGCAAGTTTTCTCATACTGCAGACGGTTTATACTTGCAGTTTTAGATGTCTCAGACATTTCCCATCTGACTCTTGGGCTAAAGCCTGTTCCCACAAAGCCTTGTTTCCAGCTAGCTAGCTGTCAATCCAACCACCAATAATTTCAAACAATTCTTGCTAAGGACCTAGATAACAATGATCTAACACTCTGGGGTAATTCTATTTTAAAAGTGGACAGAAGACCATAAATCCATTCAGATTCAAAGGACTGATGTGCTAATGGATCACCCAGCAAGAGTGAGTTGGGTAGGTCATGCCCACCCACTGTTACAGAAGTTAGTTTTGTAAGTATTTTCCCATTAGGGTTCATATAAAATTGAGACTTACACACTGAAGGAATTTGAAATCTGTTGATTATTTATACAAAAAATGTGTTTGGTTCCAATTTGGGTAAATTGCACACACACACACACACACACACACACACACACACACACACACACACAGTGATCAATGTTTTGCTGTGACCAGGTCATTCTTAAAATTGTTTCCTTTCCCCTTTAGTCAATTAAAGTTCTTTTCATAATTATTAGAGTCATTAAGTTTGAGAACATGTTTTTGTTCTCTAAAATGACTATCTATGCTACTTCTCTGGAAAATAATTCTGTGGCTATGCTGTTCTATAGCTATTAAGTTGAGCAGAGGACACTTTGTATAGCTTTGTCAATCTTTGACCGCTGCTAAATTATCAAACACTTTACATTAATGTTCTGAATAGTTTGACACATTGCCCCATAATCACTTAATTTGTACCAATGTAATATGGCTTATGATTCAATAAGTAAACATAAATTTTTAAGGAATGTGTACACTCAGTAGCATTTTGATTCAATAAAAGGTTTTAAAACTATTTTTTCAAACATTTGGGGTTTGGCAAAACATAAAATGCCTTGGCCAAGCGCTCTTCCTCCCAATTTTTAAACCCAGTGTTTCAAGGGAAATTTAGTTCATATGTTTCCAGTAATATTTACACTTAGTTTATTTAAATGGTGTTTTGTAAGAGCTCTGAGCAGTCCAAGAAGTCAATAACCAGTTTACAAAGTGTTTTAAATTTCCTTTACATTGAACCAGGTGGGCGAATTCTGTTTGAAATAATAAAAATTCATGAATTTACCTTAAAATGTGATATTCTACAACACTTACTGTGTTCAAACTGTGTAAAAGTTACATATTATTGCAAAATAGGTCTCAATAATACGGCATTAGCTGCCACCCAAGCATCCTGTGTAGGGCTGGGCTGGAACAGAGTTAAAGGAACTGGTTGAGATCCATTCAGGGTGTGAAACATCTGGCCTGTGGCTTGATGACCAAGCTAGGTACACAAAGGAAACTTCTCAAACGCTTCTGGAAGTAACTGGCTCTACTAACCATATCCTAGTCCTCCCATTTACTAACAGTGACTTCAGACAAGCCACTTAACTTTCCCTCAGCCACTCTCAATTTCTTTTAGGAAAAATATTGATGATGATACAGAACTAATTTCATAGGGTTAGAATGAAGAATAAGTCAAAGAAAAGGGTAGTGTTATGTCCCTCAGAGTGGGTCTGCCTACAGTAAGTGCTCAATAATAAAAATGTTAGCTATGTGCATTTGACTTAAGATTGCCTTCAAGAACTACTTTAGCCAAACTGCCTTTAGTTAGACGCCCATTAGTAGAAGACCATTTAAAAAAACATTTGAGTAATTCTGGCTTATGTGGAAAAATGAATAGGACAACAGGAAATAAGCTAGAATTAGAGGAAAAATGAGAGCTTTCTACCTTGTCTATAGTGTTGGTTAGTGAAAGGAACACTGGAGTGGGAAAGAGGAAGAGGACAAGAGTCCCCATTCTCTGCAATTAGCTGGATGATTACAGATAAGTCACATACTGGTGCTGGCCTCCAGCTTAAGCTACAGAATGATGTGGTGAGACTAGATGACCTCAGGTTCCTTTAAATAGAATGGTTCTATTGTTTACTTCAGCATTAAAATAGGCTCAAAATTTATCATGAATGTTAACTAATGATAATTATTTTTTTAAAAAATATATTGGGTTAGGGACACTATAATTTGGTTAAGCTTTATAAAGACGCCTTCTGTTGTTAGATATAATGAATGATTATCATATATGAGCCTGCTCATCCTTCTGCCTTTAAACATTTACTCATTCTTTCTAAACTATTACTCAAAGCCAAGCACAATTCTAGGCACTGAGGAAGCAACTGTAAACTTGACTGACATTATTCCTCTTCACTTTCTAAAAAGTATTGGGATAAGTAGTCAAAAAGTATATCTAAACTAACCCATATATGCAAGTATACTTTATATTCATATTTTCAAAAACTGGAGATATAGAAAGGTATACTAACACATAATTATAATTCTAAATATCTGACAAGGAGCAGTGTGGAAGTATTGTACCATATCAGTCCATTTTGCTTTTTCTAATTTTTAATTCAGAAAAACATCAAAAGTAAGGAGTCAATCTATTTTTGTTGTCCATAAGAGCACAAAGATTTTCCAAACGTACTTTTATCCTCTGTCTCCTATTTTTTGTTATGTTACCATTTTTAATCACATCTCCTTGACATAATTTTGTCACTCTGCAATTGGAGAAACAGAGCGTTTTCTGAGTTAGTCTAATATTAAGCTCAAAGTTCAGACCACAGTCAAAATAAGTGCCCTGAAGCCTTTTTGGCCTATCAACCACTGCCCATGACTTATGCCATAGCTAACCATTATTCAAATTAAGAATGAATTATAAATGCAAACAAAGAAAATCTTACATGATGAGGGGAAGCAATTTATCAAGGATCTGAGAACAATAAAGGCACAGCTAAAATTGTGACTAAAACATCTCTCTCTTAATCCAGAAGTATTTCCATTTCCACCTCAAACATCTGTCTTTCAGGGTCTTTTTCTCACACTATTGCCAAGATAAATTCAGGAGTGTACATTCTCAGCCAGATTGAGGCAGGTATGTAATTATTTTTAGATTATACATTGAGGCACCAATGTTACTGTTCTCTTCACAAACACCTTCCTATGTTCCCCTCCTTGAAACTTCTCCTCAGGTTAATAAAATAATCATAACCTAATGTATACAGTATGGTGTTTGCCACAATATCACTTCTGTGAAAATAAATTATCTCACTGTTGCCACCTTAAAATATATCCATACTTATATATCAGTTATATAACTTTTGTTTCCCCTTTTCCTAGATATTAAGGGACATAAAAGTTCAAGAAACTAATCTGCCTTCCAGATGCTAACGTTCTTGTTAAATGGAGGATATTAGCATATATGATGTACTGAAAGGCAGACTTCTGACCATACATGCAATCAGGACCCGAAGCAGAGAGAGATGCTTCTGGATTTGAGGATTCAGAATTACTTCTGGACATCCCCAACAGATGTCACACACGGATCTACAAATCGGTTTGGTGCCTAATGTCACAACTCAGATTTTGCCCTATTGTGCTTCATCCTTCTCTGGTCTCGCTGACACGTATCTGCTGCCTGAGATGTTTGCTAAAGAAGTTTCATTAGCATCAGAGCCCATCAGGAGAATTCTGACATCTCAGCTGCGCTTGTTGGTATTGATGGGCCCCAACCTTCTATTCTTCCCGGTACCAAAATAGTGCTGGTGTGCATGTAAAAGTAGAGGGGGGAGGGTCTCTTCTGTGTCTATTGTCACCATTGGCCTCAAGCTTTGCTGTGCCCAGTTATAACAAAAATTTTGAATGCTCTATTAGCTCTGTCTCTAAACATACCTAATCCCTAGATTCCCTGGTTCAAAAACCAGTATAAGGAACCTGCTGGTGGGTAGGTACTCTATTATATACACGTGGTGTCTTCCTCTTCTCCCCATGAACCCCTCTCTTGACAACCTTCTCTCTATAAAATTAAAATTTAAAAATCCCACCAATATGAATGAACTGGGGAAACAAGGGAAGGCAGAGGGAGAAGCTGTTATTGACATGACTGGTAATCTCCCCAAAGAAATGAGATACATTCCTTTACAGAATTAAAGATTGAGACTTAAACAAATTAAGTGACTTCCTGAAAATCACATGTCAGCTACCGGATAAAACAATGCTTAAAACCATACCACCTTCCCCAATTAAATTAGAAAGAAGTTTTACAAAATGAAAGTGCTAATCCGGTAATGCTTGACAGAATTATTCAGAATTCAAATTAACATTTTGAAACAGACTTAACTCATTGGAAATATTATTAAAGCAGAACATCAAATTGGTCAGATTCAAAGCAATATTATTTCTTCACTGATAGAAGTTCATTATTTATTTTGTATTCATTAATTTTTCAATTTATGTATGTGTTGTTCTTTAGAACCATTTTTTGTCTCAGAAACTAATTTACATCAACTGCTATTTGGATAAATAGGCAGAAATTTCAAATATTTTAAAAATACATCAATGTATTTCCAATGTTTTATCACTCTGAGCCACAGTTTCATTAGCTGTGAAGGAATTTTTCTAGATGATCTTTAAGAACTCTTATCTTTAATACCTAATGACTCTATATAATCTATATTTAAATAAAATGTATATAATGAATATGTTCCTGATTTCTTGTAAATTTCCTACAAAGAACATTTTGAAACAAAACCAAATTTGATACTAGAGAAATAAAAATAAGATATTTTGGAGAGAAAAATATACTCTAATTTCTCAGAACATTTTCACCCTGATTGTAGAAATCTACCTCTCCTTGACAACATACAATTTTAGAATTCTTATAATAAATTTGAGCTTTTAAAGTTAATCAGATAGAGAATAAACTTGTATTAATTTAACATTATAATCACTAGAATAAAATAGAATACAGCAATATAATTCAGTTATTTTGTTACAAAATATTAATGCTATAAAAGAGTTGCCTTTTGATAGATCTATTTATTTTTTATATATTGGGGAACATTACCTTTAGCTGTATTGTAAAATGCTACTAAAATACACCCAGAAAAAAAACAAAAAACATAGCAAACACATAGCTCTCTTCAATGGGCAAATTTGAAAGCTCTGCTTCAAGTACTGTTTCTTTTAAGTCTCCTATTATTGCAGAACAACGTCACATGCTGTATTTGAAAGCAGAAGCAGAACAAGACGTTAACTTCATGATGGGTTATTACTTTGCTTTCATATTTAGGAATTTTAAATGTACCCACACTAAGGTTTCTCACTTGGTTTTTGTTAAATATTATCAGTGACTATTCTTTCTTTCTACCTCCATTACATTTCACACATGAAAAAGATTAACATAATGTATCATGTCATTCTTTTGTATGTTAGTCTTTCTACTTTTGACGACTTTATTCAAAAACTTCCAAAAACATTTTAAACATGCATGGTTTTGGAGAGATCCAGGTGAGAAATTCTAGACTGTCAGTGGATTTCTGCCTGGAAATAGACATCATTGTGACTTATTTCAGAAAGCAATTTCCACTGTCTCACAAATACCTGGTTATGAAAGATTATGTGGATACTGGGGTTTAAATTCACTTTCAGTGTTCAAAGAGACACTTCTTATGAATTGTGGAAGTCTTCATTTGCCAATTTTTGAACCAAAGTATCTTTGTACAAATTAAATTCAACTCAATAACCACTTATTGAATCCTACTGTATGTCAGAGAAAGTGCTGTGGATACCTAGCAAAAAGAAATATAACTCTGATCTCAAAGTACTCAAAATCAAGCAGAGGAAACAGAAATGGAAGTGATTAACAATCTCTTCTTCTTCTTCCTCACCTCCCCTAGTCAATAAAATGCAACACCACAGTCACTGTTGTTAACATTCTATGTCCTAATTTTTTTGCCTTTTTGTCTCACAAAATGCTACACTTTCTAATTTATGTGATTCTATTTCCCTTGCTCCTAAATCTGGGCTTCTGGATGATGTTACAGAACTGCATACAATCCTGGAGACTGAAGGCAGTCCAGTCACCAATTCTTTGATATTTATTAGTTGTGAACACCTCTCAAGCACTTGATTTCAAGTATCATTAGCCAGTTGGCCCTCAACTTTAAAAAATAATTTTTAACACATACATTTTATGTCTCTAGATAAAACTTTTATAATCTCCACAAATTCTCCATGCTGCCTCACCTCTTACAACTGGTTACCTTCTACATTCACTGAAACAATCATGGCTGTTAAATTGAATTAATTTAAATTGCCATCCTCTACAACTGTACCTGCCCTCACTGCCTTTTCTCCAGCCTTGGAAGACCAGGTACATCTTCTGTTCTTTAAGGATGTTAATTTTACCTCTTTTTTTTTTCTTTTAATAACATACTCTCCTAATTCTTTTCAATTCTCTTTTTCAACAACAGCCTAAGTTCTTTGAGGAGAGAACCATATTTGAGTCATGATAAGTGTTTAAAAATGGATTCATTGTACATAATACATATGGAAGTGACCTAAGAAATACTAGTAACATCTTTCAGAAGACTGTTGGTAAATTGGTACAGCCACTATGGAAAATAGTATGGAGGTTCCTTAAAAAACTAAAAATAGAGCTACCATATGAACCTACAATCCCACTCCTGGGCATATATCTGGAGAAAACCGTAATTCCAAAAGATACATGCCCACAGTGTTTGCTACAATACTGTTTTCAATAGCCAAGACATGGAAGCAACCTAAATGTCCATCAAGAGATGAATGGATAAAGAAGATATTGTATATTTATACAATGGAATATTACTCAGCTATAAAAAAGAATGAAATAATGCCATTTGCAGCAACATGGTTGGACCTAGAGATTATCATACTAAGTGAAGTAAGTCAAACAGAGAAAAACAAATCCATATGACATTGCTATGTGGAATCTAAAAAAAAATGATACAAATGAACTTATAAACAAAACAGAAACAGACCCACAGACATAGAAAACAGACTTATGGTAACCAAAGGAGAAAGTGAGGATAAGTTAGGAGTTTGGGATTAACATATACACACTACTATATATAAAATAGATAAACAACAAGGACCTACTGTATAGCACAGGGAAACATACTCAATATTTTGTAATAACCTATAAGGTAAAAGAATCTGAAAAAACATATATGTATGTATAACTGAATCACTTTGCTGGACACCTGAAACTAATACAACATTGTAAATCAACTATACTTTGATAAAAATACATAAATAAATGTTTTTAAAAAGAAAATACATGTTTAAAAATATTGCTAAAGAAATGACTGATTTATGTGTTTGGTGCTAATTATCTACGGAATGTCAAAACATGGTGTGCTTCATAAAATTACATATCTTAAGAAGGGGTGTAATTTCTGTTTGATATTGTACAGTGAATTAATACTTAATCAGAAACAATCTGTTCCAGACACAAAGCAGTGAGGAATAAAATATAAAAATGGAAAGCCAGTAAGACATATCTGTGCCTAAAAATAAGATTATTTTTTCTCACTGGACTTAAAAAAGACCACAAATGGAAAGTAAAGAACAAGGCTACTGCCACAGCCCTGCTAGGTTCAAGTTCTGGAAGCTTGAAGTGGCCACCAGAAATTTGAACCACCATGTGCGGTAAGAGAACTAAAAGGGCTTCTGGTCAGACAGGACCTCAGAGCCAGGCCCAAGCATTTGAGTTGGGTTTGATCCCAATCCTGCTCAATGAAAGAAAGCAAAGAAAAGAGCCTTCAGTGACAAGACTGGGGCTTTGTCAGCAAAAAGACCAACAATTAAACCAAGGTGCCCACTGTCTCAAAGACTGGGTCTGCAAAGTCCTTAATACATGGATATCATGATGTGATTGATTAGAAATTTAAAAATGTAAAGTATATTATACCTAAAAACATCCATGAGTTTGGAAGGGTAAAATTTAAATTACATAGGGGTTAAAGAGAAAAATAAGACTAAAATTCTAAAATATTTAGAAGACTAAAAATTCTTAATATAAAAACTTGTAGGATTTAAGGGAAAAGGCTTTTAAGGATCAGAATGTATAGGCTTAAAAGCATATAATAATATTTGTATGCTCTACACAAAATTTATGAAAAAAAGAATGTAAGAAAAAAATTTTAATCAAAAGAAATAGCAAAAAATTAAGAAACAAAATAAACTAGAAATGAAACAATGGAAACTAAACTTGAAATAAAACAGTGGACAAAATTTTAACACCAAAAGCTGCTTATTGGGGAAAAAATAAAAACAAATCAGAGAGAAACTCACAGCACCCCCCTCCAAATTATAAATTACTAAGAAAAAGAGGAATAGCCAAAAAATTGTACTAAGAATGAAAAGAAGCCTATAACTACAGATTAAGTAGACATTAAACAATTATAAATGAAACATGTAAATTTTTTGTTCTAGATAAAATACATAATTTTCTAAAAAACATAACCAAAACTGATTCAAAATGATACAGAAAATCTAAATAAAGCACTATTAAAGAAATCAAATCCATTTTCAAATATATTCTGTGGCCCCTATTCCCTAAAACAGGCCCAATCAACTTTTTATAAGGCAGTTTTCTATATCATTAAGGAGTAGAAAATACATATATTATACACATTTTGTTTTTCCAGAGAATAGGAAAAGAAGGAAAGTGTTCCAACTAATTTTACAAGTTAAACTTTGCTAACAAACAACAGAAATGAACATATCAAAGAGAAAATGTATTCAGAGTAATCCCACTTATGGAACTGTATAAAACAATCTAAGTAAAAGGCAAAGCAATTTAATCTAGCAGTAACTTAAAACAGTAGACCATAGTCAACAATGTTAAAGGAAAGCAACGTCAGAAAATTGAACAAAAATTAGCATATTAACAAAGGGAAAAACTCTGTGCAAAAATGCCCAAAACAGTGCCTTTGATAAAATCAAACCCTTATTCATGATTTTAAAAATAAGCCTTTGCAAACTAAGAAAAAATGTAATGTCTATAATCTGATAAATTTATTCCCAAACATAAAACAATCATCCTTCTTAATGGTAAAATTTTAGAAGCCAGCTATTTAAGCTCAGAATAAAGCACCACTTGTATTCAACTTTGGAATAGATGTTCCAGTCAAGTTGATAAAAAAGAAAAATTATAAAAATTGGAAAAAACTCTATGTTAAAAATGTACATACCCTTTGACTTAACAAATCCACTTGAAGTGTAATATTTTAATAACACATAGTTGTACCAGAAGACATGCACAAAGTGTTTACCAAAACATTTATAACAGCAAAGATAAGGCAAATCAAGCAAAATCAGTTTTTTAAAATAGAAAAATTTAAATGTTCAACACTGTGTAAATGGATTAAACAACTGTCACTTGTTCACACAATGGAATACTATACAGTAGTTAAAATGAATGAAACTAGAATTATGTATATTAACATGGAAAATATTTTAGGATAAAAAATCAATTTGTAGAATGCTATACATACAATAATATTTCTATATTGATGAAAAAATTCACATTTGTACTTTCTTGCTTAAGTACTCAAATCTAGTTAATGTGTGCATATGCATGAAAAAGTGAAATATTAATTTCAAGATAGTAATTAACTCTGGGAAAGAAAAGATGATAATCGTATGAATGGTAAACAGTTAAACATGGATTCCAACCATCTCTGGAAGGCTTGCTTTATTAAAGAACAATGCCCGTAGCAGACATGAAAGAATATTTAATCTTGCTAAAACTTGTTGGATGGCATATTGGTTTTTATGTTATTTTTCTATAGTTTTATTTCTTTTAGAAATATTAAAAATTAAAAAAAATAAACAAAAACAATAACCAAAGTGTCCTTAAGGTAGATTTTCTTACTTGCAAATCTTCACTCTCCCCTTGCCACACTTCATGGGAAGAATATCCTTCTCAACACATTCATGTGCCACTTTGTCATAAGGTTTCCTTTGGTCAGTACAATGTGAATAAAAGCTGTGAAAGGTAGGGCAAGTTTCTGTGCCCCTTTTGTATTCCTCTACTTTCCCATGAAAACATCACATCTCATATGCAAATCTGCATCATGCTGGTCTTGGAATTAGAGGACATATTGGAGCAGACCTACATCTGACATTGAACTTGGACAAGAGTCAGCATCTAACCCACAGGCACTGACATAAAATGTGAGAGAGAAATAAATCTACAGTTACATAAGCCACTGAAAGTCAAAGGTTATTTGTTACAGAGCCCTTTTGCAGCAAAAGCTGTCAAATAAAGCCCAATGTTATTATAGTATAGAATATTAATGCAAAACATCATAAAATTACATATTAGTGTATAAAACTGCCTCATATATTCAATATCAGAGACATGTTCATAAAATATACCCAATGACCTTCATTTTAAGTTGGTTCATGTTCATTACCCCCAACCCAATATACAACAAGAACACATGCATCATGCAAATTTCTACAATGAATAATCAGCAAAAATTAATCCTATAGCTAATGTGTAAAATTCCTTCTAAGGAAGAAGAGAATAGCATTTAAATATTGCTAAACTATAATGCATAATTTAAAATATAAACCCAGCAAAAATATAATATGATTTTGAATTTAGTTAGTACTGTTAAGGCTTTTCACATCTTGGTAACAGATTTTTGTGGTTAATTTTCATCAGCCAAATACCACCCATATTTTGTCATATAATTTTATTTGTAGAGAAAATAATCTCTGAAGTACAGGAATTTCTATAATAAGTGATTATGGGAAATTTCTAAGCTACCAAGCAATGATGTCAACCTCTAGTTTTTGCTAGTTACTACTAGAACAAGAGAAGAGACTGTCTTAGAAATTCTGTGTACTCTATAGCAGAGCTAAAAAGAGTGAGGAAGAAGGAAGTCTTTGGATTCCACCTAATCACTGAGTCACACAATTACAGAGCTGGAGCCCTACCAATCCACCCTACTCTGAGATATTGACAATGTGAAAAATTGTCACCCTGTCTTTGGTAACCATCAGAATTCCTATTCAGATTATTCCTCCCTCTGAAATCAATTAAAAGGCTGATTAAAATATTTTAAGAAATTATTTTAAAAGCTTCATAGAATAGAGATAAAATAAATTAACATGTCAAAATCTTAGTATAAAATTATGCAGAGAAGTAAGCAGAGCACAGAAACCCACTTTATCCCTAAAGATATTTTCCAACCGTGATAATATTGTATTGACGCTTTTTTGATCTCATAAGACACTGAAACAGAACCCAAAGCCTGGGACTTCCCTGGTGGTCTAGTGGTTAAGACTCCGTGCTTCCACTGCAGGGGGCATGAGTTTGATCCCTGGTCAGGGAACTCAGATTCCTGCATGCCACGCAGCATGGCCAAAACCCAAAGCCCTAGGCTTTCCTATGATAGGGAGTGTAACAGGAGACATCTTTGTACTTCCATCAAGAAAGCTAGTACTTCAAATGCTATTCTCAATGTAACTGTAGTGTGAATCGAGAGTAAACTCATCCCAAGGGACTTTAAGAAAAGTGATTTGGCAATAACAGAGTTGAGATTGTATATATATATATATATATATATAGTGTGTGTGTGTGTGTGTGAGATAAATCTCAGTCTCACTGTATCAATACAAACACAAAAGTACTGACTGCCACCATGAAAAGACATCACATCTAATCAACATCACCATAGAATGTCTACCAGTTTTGCATGTACGTAAAACTGGAGCTAGATGGTTGGGGTATAAGAACCAGATGTACATAAATCACACCAAGTGTTAACACTTTAGAGTTGCCTGATTTACATACAGGTGAATCTCACAACCAGTTGGGTAGGATTAACAACGAGCCTGTGCACTTATAGCTAGGACCACCTTATTGTGATTCACTAAGTATATAAAACCCAAATATTCATAACTCAGTGATACTTGTTCCCCCTACAAGGATTTCTCCCCTTTACAAGAGTGGAGATTGACACTTTCAGTGAGAATCTGAAAACTTATTTTAAGTATGAAGGCAAAGTAAAGATACTTTCAGACAAAACTAATAAAGTTGATCACAGGTGGAGTTGCACTGAAATCTATAGGATACACTCTATGTAAACAGAAAGAGGTCCCAGATGAAGGGGCTGAAATGAATGGAAGAAAAGCACAGGAAGTAACAAACATGTGAATAAATTTAAACAAATGCTTACTGAAACAAAGAGATAACACAATGTTTAATGGGATTATATATGTAGATTTCAAATACAGAAGAGGAAAAACTTGTCAAGAGGAAGATAAAGTGTTCTGTGGGTCTTATATTGTTTTGGAAGGACAATATAAGTTTTGCAGTAGCTAAAACTTCCAATAAGAGTTGAATAAAAGTGGAAGAGTGGGCATCCTTGTCTTGTTCCTGATCTTAGAAGAAAGGCTTCCAACTTTTCATATTGAGTATGATGTTAGCTGTCGGTCATGTATGGCCTTTTTATGTTGAGATCTGTTCCCTCTGTAATCACGTTGCTTAGAGTTTTCATCATAAGTGGATGCTGAATTTTGTCAAAAGCTTTTTCTTCATCTGCTAAGATGATCATATGATTTTTATTCTTCAATTCGTTAATGTGGTGAATCAAGCTGATTGATTTGTGGATACTGAACCATCCTTGCATCCCTTGGATAAATCTCACTTGATCAGGATGTGTGACCCTTTTAAGGGTTCAATCAGTGATATTGGCCTGTAATTTTCTTTTTTGTGTGCATTTGTCTGATTTTGGTATCAGGGTGATGCTGACCTCATGAATGAATTTGGAGGCATTCATTCCTCTGCAAATTTTTGGAATAGTTTGAGAAGAATAGGTGTTAACTCTTCTCTAAATATTTGGTGGAATTCACCTGTGAAACTGATCTTGGACTTTTGTTTGTTGGGAATTTTTAAATTACTGATTCAATATTATTACTGGTAATTGGTCTGTTCTTATTTCCTATTTTTTTTCCTGGTTCAATCTTTGGAGACTATATTTTTCTAGGAATTTGTTCATTTCTTCTAGCTGTTCGTTTTATTTCATATAATTGTTCATAGTAATCTATTATGATCCTTTATATTTCTGTGGTGTTGGTTGTAACTTCTTTTTCATTTATGATTTTATTGATTTGGGTCCTCTCCCTTTTTTTCTTGATGAGTCTGGCTAAAGGTTGTTCAATTTTATCTTTTAAAAGAATCAGCTCTTAGTTTCATTGATCTTTTCTATTGTTTTTAATCTCTATTTCATTTATTTCTGTTCTGCTGTTTATGATTTCTTTCCTTCAACTAACTTTAGGTTTTGTTTGCTCTTCTTTTTCTAGTTCATTGAGGTGTAAGGTTGGGTTTTTTTGGGGTTCTTCTTGTTTTCTGAGATAGGCTTGTATTACTATAAACCTCCCTCTTAGAACAGCTTTTGCTTTGTCATATAGGTTTTAGATCATTGTGCTTTCATTTTCTTTTGTCTCTAGGTATGTTTTGATTTCCTCTTTGGATTTTAGTGACCAGTTAGTTGTTTAATAGTATATTGTTTAGCCTCCATGTGTTTGCTTTTTTTGCAGATCTTTTCTTGTAGTTGATTTCTAGTCTCAAAGCATGTGGTCAGAAAAGTTGCTTGATATGATTTCAGTCTTAAATCTACTGTGACTTGTTTTGTGGCCTAGCATGTGATCTATGCTGGAGAAGGGCCACGTCCACTTGAAAAGAATGTGTATTCTGTTGCTTTGGGGTGGAATGTTTATATATACATATACAAAATCTATCTGGTCATGTGTTGTTTAAGGCCAGTCTTTCATTATTGACTTTCTGTCTGGATGATCTGTCCATCGATGTCAGTGAAGTGTTAAAGTGCCCTACTATTATTATGTTACTGTTGGTTTCTCCTTTTATGTCCATTCATATTTGCTTTATATATTTGGGTTCTACTATTTTGGATACATTTATATTTACCACTGCTATATCTTCTACTTGGATTGATCCCTGGATCATTATGTATTGTCCTTTATCTCTTGTTACAGTCTTTGTCTTAAAGTCTATTTGGTCTGACATAAGTATTGCTAACCTGGCTTTCTATTCATTTCCAACTGACTAAAATACCTTTTTCTATCCCCTTTCAGTCTCTGTGTGTTTTTAGATCTGAAATGAATCTCTTGAAGGCAGGATATATATGGATCTTGTTTTTGTATCCACTCATCCACTCTATTTTGTGTGTGTGTGTGTGTGGTACACGGGCCTGTCACTGTTGTGGCCTCTCCCGTTGCAGAGCACAGGCTCCGGACACGCAGGCTCAGCAGCCATGGCTCACAGGCCTAGCCGCTCCGTGGCATGCAGGATCTTCCTGGACCAGGGCACGAACCTGTGTCCCCTGCATCGGCAGGCACACTCTAAACCACTGCGCCACCAGGGAAGCCCCCACTCTATGTTTGTTGATTGAAGCATTTTCCCATTTACATTTAAAGTAATTATTGATAGGTATGTCCTTGTTGCCATTTTGTTAATTAACTTTGGGTCGTTTTTGTAGTTTTTTGATCCTTTCTTCTTTTGCTCTCTTCTACTGTGTTTTAATGACTGTCTTTAGTGTCATGTTTGGGTTTCTTTTTCTGTTTTTGTATCTATTATTGATGTTTGGTTTCTGGTTACCATGAGGCTCTATTTAGCAATAAATACATGATTATTTTAAGTTGCTGATCTCTTAAGTTTGTACACATTTTAACAATCCTGCATTTTTACTGTCCCCCCCAATTTTTACTGTTTTTTTTTTTTGTTTTTTTTTTGCGGTACGCGGGCCTCTCACTGTTGTGCCTCTCCCATTGCAGAGCACAGGCTCTGGACGCGCAGGCTCAGTGGCCACAGCTCATGGGCCCAGCCACTCTGCGGCACGTGGGATCTTCCCAGACTGGGGCATGAACCCGTGTCCCCTGCATCGGCAGGCGGACTCTCAACCACTGCACCACCAGGGAAGCCCAATTTTTACTGTTTTTACATGATATTTACATCCTTTTGTTTTGTGTTTCCCCTAACTGCTTATAGTGGATGTAAGGGGATGATTTTACTATTTTTGTCTTTTAATCTTCCTACCAGCTTTATAAGTGGCTGAGCTATTACTGTTACTGTATATTTGCCTTACCAGTGTGATTTTTCCATTTGTAATTTTCACACTGTGGTAGTTGTGGCTTTTTCTTTTCCATTTAGAGAAGAAGTCCCTTTAACATTTCTTTTGAAGCTTGTTTTGTGGTGTTGAACTCTTTTAGTTTTTGCTTGTCTGTAAAAATTTTGATCTCTCCTTCAAATCTGAATGAAAGCCTTGCCAGGTAGAGGACTGTTGGTTGTAGGTTTTTCCATTTCATCACTTTAAATATATTGTGCCACTTTCTTCTGGTCTGTAGAGTTTCTGCTGAAAAGTCATCTGATGGTAGCATGGGAGTTCCCTAGTATGTAATACTTCTTTTCCTTTGCTGCTTTTAATATTTTCTCTTTATCTTTAATTTTTGATATTTTAATTACATTGTGTCTTAATGTGGTTATCTTTGGGTTGATCCTGTTTGGGACTCTTTATGCTTCCCTGACCTGAATGTTTGTTTCCTTTCCCAGGTTAGGGATGTTTTCAGCCAGTATGTCTTCAAATATGTTCTTTGCCCCTTTCTCTCTCTTCTCCTTCTGGGACCCCTATAATATGAATTAAATTGTCCTCATATTTTTAAAAATTATTTTTCCTTTTCTCTGTTCAGCTTCAGTGATTTCCACTACTGTGTCTTCCACTATGTTGCACTGATAAATTCAGTAAAGTTGCAGGATGCAAATTTAATATACAGAAATCTGTTGTGTTTCTATACTATAACAATAAACTATCAGAAGGAGAAATTAGGAAAACTATCCCATTTATAGTTGCATCAAAAAGAATAAAATACCTAGGAATAAATATAACTAAGGAGGTAAAAGTCCAGCACTCAG
Source organism: Aethalodelphis obliquidens (assembly GCF_003676395.1). Classification (NCBI taxonomy): domain Eukaryota; kingdom Metazoa; phylum Chordata; class Mammalia; order Artiodactyla; family Delphinidae; genus Aethalodelphis; species Aethalodelphis obliquidens. The sequence goes on from NW_020837952.1 coordinate 29,620,989, forward strand.
AAAACTGTAAGATACTGATCATAGAAACTGAAGACAACATAAACAGATGGAAAGATTACCATGATAATGGACTGAAAGAATTAATATTGTTAAAATGACCATACTACTCAAGATAATCTATGGATTCAGTGCAATCCCTATCTAAATATGAATGGTATTTTTCACAGAACTTGAACAAACAATACTAAAATGTGGATGGAAACACAAAAGGCCCTGGGTAACCAACCTGTCCTGAGAGAAAAAGAACAAAGTTGGAGGCATCATGCCTCCTGGCTTCAGACTGTAATACAATGCTATAATAATCAAAACAGTATGGTACTGGCACAAAAACAGACACATAGATTAACAGAACAGAATGAAGACCCCAGTAATAAATCTACACATATATCAGAATTAATCTACAACAAAGGAGGCAAGAATATACAATGGGGAAAAGACAGCCTCTTCGATAAGTAGTGCGGGGAAAACTGGACAGCTAAAGGCAAAATCATCAAACTGGACTACTTTCTCACATCTTATAGAAAAATACACTCAAAATAGATTAAAGATTTAATTATAAGACCTGAAACCATAAAATTTCTAGAAGAAAACACAGGCAGTACACTCTTTGACATTGAGCTTAGCAAAATTTTTGGATCTGTCTCCTCAGGCAAGGAAAACAAAAGCAAAAATAAACAAATGGAACTACATCAAACTAAAAAGCTTTTGCACAGTGAATAAAACTATCAATAAAATTAAAAGGCTGCCTACTGAATGGGAGAATATATTTGCAAACAATATCTCTGACATGGGGTTCTATCCAAAATATACAAGGAACTCATACTAGACATCAAAGAAACAAACAACCCAATTAAAGAATGTGCAGAGGACCTGAATAGACATTTTTCCAAAGAAGACACACAGATGTCCAATAGACACATGAAAAGATGCTCAACATCAGTAATCATCAGGGAAATGGAATTAAGAGCACAGTGAGTTATTACCTCACACCTGTCAGAATGGCTATTGTCAAAAAGAAGGAAATAAGGGTTGGCAAGAATGTGGAGAAAAGAGAACATTTGTGTACTGTTGCTGGGAATACAAATTGATGCAACCACTATGAAAAACAGTATAGAGATTCCTCAAAAAATTAAAAATATAATTATTGCACAATCTAACAATTTCACATCTGAGTTTCTATCTGAAGAAAATGAAAACACTAATTTGAAAATATATATGCACCGCTACATTCACTGTAGCATTACTTACAATAGCCAAGATATGGAAGCAACCCAAGCGCCCATTAATAGATGAATGGATAAAGTAGATGTGGTATATGTACACAATGGAATTTTACTCGGCCATAAAGTGTGAAATCTTGCCTTTTGTGACAACATGCATTGACCTAGTGGGAATTAAGCTAAGTGAAATGAGTCAGACAAAGACAAACACTGTATGATCTCACTTATATGTGAACTCTAAAAAACAAATCAACAAACATAACTAAACAGAAAACATAGTCATAGTTACAGAGATTAAATAGGTGGTTGTCGGGGGAAGGGGTTGGGGAGGGGAGAAGTAAATGAGAGAGATTAAGAGGTACAAACTTTCAGTTAGAAAATAAATGAGTCATGGGTATGAAATGTACAGTGTGGGGATACAGCCAATAATTATGTAATATCTGTGCTTGGTGACAGATGACAATTAGACTTATTATAGTGATCATTTTGAAATGTATAGAAATGTCAAATCACTATATTGTGTACCAGGAACTAACATAATGTTGTAGATCAATTATACTTCAAAAACAAATAAACCAACAAACTCATATAAAAAGAGATCAGATTTGTGGTTACCAGAGGTGGGGATTGGGGGGGACTGGATGAAGGTAGTCAAAAGGTACAAATTTCCAGTCATAGATTAAATGACCACTATGGCTGTAATGTCCAACATAATAAATATAATTAACACTGCCAAAAATTACATATGAAAGTTGTTAAGAAAGTAAATCCTAAGAGTTCTAATCACAAAGAAAAAATATTTTGTTTCTATGTCTTTAATGTTGTATCTATATGAGATGATGGATGTTCACTAAATTTGTTGTGGTAATCACTCCATGCTGTATGTAAGTCACATCAGTATGTTATACACCTTAAACTTACACAGTGCTATATATCAGTTATACCTCAATAAAACTGCAAGGAAAAAGTTTTAAAAAATCAATGTATTTAGAAAGTAAAAGAATGGAAAGAGATGAGTCAAGAAAATTCTAACCAAAAGGAACAGGGGTTGCTGTATGATTTCTGAGAGAACAGAAGGTAAGGAAAGGCATTATCAAAGATAGTTTCATTTTATAGTAAATAAAAATTCAATTTGTGAGAAAGATATTGCAGTGTGGAATGTCTATGTACCCTAATAACAGCTATAAGCATTAGCATTAATGATACTTAAACATATAAATGTTGAGCAAAATAAGTCATAGAGATAAACCTATACTATGATTCCATTTTTATAAATTTAAAAATCAGACAAAACTAAATGACATTTTTAGGGATATATAATATATATGAGGGTATCTCAGGGGGTTCTAAGTGAAGGGTAATATTTTCACTATTAAACTGAGTGGTAGTAACAAGGGTGTTTGCTTTATCATTTTTTCTAAAGTATGTGTGTACATTTGTACATTCCTATCTATTCCTATGATAATTTTTTAAAATGTGAAACTTAAGGTTCTAAAAGAATAAATGGCATAGTTAAGGTAACACTGTTAGTGATAATATCTACAATATCTGTCTCCTACTGCATTAATTTTTTCTTTTACAATATGACTGATTTAACTTCCTTAATAACAACTCTTATGTTCCTCAGTGGCCCATTTGTACAAAGATATATGATATGTTTATACATACCTTATTTTTTGGAATATACATGTGAGTAACATTTTTATTTTATCAACTCATTTAGTAACTCAAATATTCATTCCTGAATAACTACACAGTTACCTAGTGTTGTAACTTAATTTGCAGTTATCTTGGAGTCATTTTGCCTGACTTCAATCTCTCTCCCCTTCTTCTATAAACAGAAATCTTCTTTACTATGGGCATATTATTTCATGAGTTTTAAGTCTTCTTGATCCTGCCTCAGAGATGAGCAGATAACCTAGAATCTGGACCTGGTGAATGAAAATACCACAGTCCCCATAGCAATACTGATTGGTTGGGTTGTGCATGTGGCCTGACACAGGCCAATGAAAGCCCTCCAAGTTGTCACATTGGAATTACTGGGAATTATACTCTCCTTCCATCTAGAATTATGGAAATTAAAGATGCCGTAAGCCTGGGGGGACCAGTTGTCTTTCTTATCTCACAGCTAGAACCAGACTGAGAAGGTAGCCAACAGGGAGCACAATGGCATCAGTAAACGAAGAACAAAAGAAATAGACTACTGATGACTGCTAGAACAAATAATGTGAGCATTAACTTCCCACTTTTTGTTTGTTTCAAGAAATTTGAGTTGGTTCCTGCCACCTATGACCCCAAAGTATTGACTATTTCAGTCCTTCTAAAGCATTAAATCAGGGATTGAAACCAAAAGGCCTAGAGGAACCAGGCAAGCAAATGGGTTAAACAAGCCAGGTAAATATTACAATAGTTTTCATCCCCTTACTTCCTGGTTTTCCAAAGCCCTTAAATCTCTAAATTTTGTCTCTGCAAAAGAATAAAAATATTACTGTTAAAAAATAAGAATTTCTAAGTCTTAGCCAAATGCTATAAGCAATAGAACACTTGATATTGATGGATCTGGAGAGTTCATCCCCCATCAGAGGGTGCAGCTACTATCAGGCTCCAGCAGACATTTGTAATTCAAGCATGTAGGCCCAGTGTGGATGTATTTTCTGATTTTTCAAGAGAAGATAAATTTTTTTCATTTTGGAGAAATTCCCCTATTTTTAATTGTGACAATTAATTCAAATTTGTTCTAAAAAATGTGTATGTCAAACAAAACACGTCTCCAGACAAGATTCATCCGCAGAGCCAGCAGTATGGAACATGTCTCTCATTGTTATCACCTCAATATGACCTTTTAGATAGTTCTCAAGAGTTCTTCTTTCTCTCTCTGTCTCCTTCCCTCCCTCTCTCCCTCACTCCACCCCACCCCCCTCTCTCTTCTCCCACACCTATAGGTCTGTTTGTCTACTTGGTAGTTAAAAAAACTATCTTGGTTAGTGAAGTCAAATAGAAAAAATTGTAAGCTAAGTTTTCCATACTGTAAGGAAAAGATACATTCATGGCTTATATGAGTTAATCACTATTAATTGTTAGTCTTTTTGATTAAAAGAGTAGATGAAGAGTAATAGTTTTAAATAATAGAGATACGTTGTTAAATATAGAGAAAACACCCTATTAGGAGTTACCTAGGTAAAATGTTATAATTATATGACATGGTCAGGCATATTTTGGAATAAACACACACATGTACTTACATACATCGTCACTTTTGAAATAAGAGAACACATTGAATTAGAATTAAACAATCTTGATTTAGTTCACAAAGGGAATGGCTGTGTTAGGAAATATTGATGATGGTTCCAACAAGGTGTCAATATTTTGACACTCTATAAAAGCGTTGGTATTCTCAATATCATAAAACAGAAAGGAAAACTGGGGTAGAGATTCAAAATATATTTTCAGGAGAAAAATGTCTGAGCTCTTTTGGTTGAAAAACATCAGTAATAGATAAAAGGGGATTCATGGGCCTGTTACTCTAAGTATATTTTAGCAAAAGCACATGTAATTAAAATAATTAAATTGTAATTAAAATAAACAAGGATTAAAGACCTAAATTTAAGGCCAGACACTGTAAAACTCTTAGAGGAAAACATAGGAAGAACACTCTTTGACATAAATCACAGCAAGATCCTTTCTGCCCACCTCCTAGAAAAATGGAAATAAAAACAAAAATAAACTAATGGGACCCAATGAAACTTAAAAGCTTTTGCACAGCAAAGGAAAACATAAACAAGACAAAAAGACAACCCTCAGAATGGGAGAAAATATTTGCAAATGAAACAGCTGACAAAGGATTAATCTCCAAAATTTATAAGCATCTTATGCATTTGAGTATCAAAAAAAACAAACAACTCAATCCAAAAATGGGCAGAAGACCTAAATAGACATTTCTCCAAAGAAGATATACAGATTGCCAACAAACCCATGAAAGGATACTCAACATCACTAATCATTAGAGAAATGCAAATCAAAACTACAATGAGGTATCACCTCACACCAGTCAGAATGGCCATCACAAAAACTCTAGAAACAATAAATGCTGGAGAGGCTGTGGAGAAAAGGGAACCCTCTTGCACTGTTGGTGGGAATGTAAATTGATACAGCCACTATGGAGAACAGTATGGAGGTTCCTTAAAAAACTAAAAATAGAACCACCATACGACCCAGCAATCCCACTACTGGGCATATACCCTGAGAAAACCATAATTCAAAAAGAGTCATGTAACACAATGTTCATTGCAGCTCTATTTACAATAGCTGGGACATGGAAGCAACCTCAGTGTCCATCGACAGATGAATGGATAAAGAAGATGTGGCACATATATACAATGAAATATTACTCAGCCATAAAAAGAAACGAAATTGAGTTATTTGTAGTGAGGTGGATGGATCTAGAGTCTGTCATACAGAGTGAAGTTAAGTCAGAAAGAGAAAAACAAATACCGTATGCTAACACATATATATGGAATCTAAAAAAAAAAAAGTGGTTCTGATGAACCTAGGGGCAGGACAGGAATAAAGGCACAGACATAGAGAATGAACTTGAGGATATGGGGAGGGAGAAGGGTAAGCTGGGACGAAGTGAGAGAGCGGCATGGACATATATACACTACCAAATGTGAAACAGATAGCTAGTGGGAAGCAGCCACATAGCACAGGGAGATCAGCTTGGTGCTTTGTGACCACCTAGAGGGGTGGGATAGGGAATGTGGGAGGGAGACGCAAGAGGGAGGGGATATGGCGATATATGTATACATACAGCTGATTCACTTTGTTATACAGCAGAAACTAACACACCATTGTAAAGCAATTATACTCCAATAAAGATGTTAAAACATAAGTAAACAAATAAAGTAAAATAAACATGTGTAAATACATCTAATATTGTTTCCTTATGGGTGAAGGCAAAGGACATTATCTTTATAGCATTTATAAATTGACTTGGATTGCTAGCCATAACCCATCAGCAGAAAAATTTGAGATACAATTAGGAGTGACTAAATAAACCAAGAAGATATGATTCATGGAATCTGAAAAACTGTTCAGGGTACAACCAACCTATAAAGTCACAGTAATCTCACCTACCTAAGTGATGGTACTAAGATGGTACCTCTATACTTCTGGCACATAAAGAACTTCATCAGTCAGCTATTGTTGCTGTACAAACCATGCCAAAACTTGGTGGCTGAAAATGATATCTGTGCCTTATTGCTTACTAGTCTATCCTATGGCTGGCAGTTCTTCTGGTTTTATCGGGGCTTTCTCATGCATCTGTAGTTAGCTGTGGGACAGATATGCAGCTGTGCTAATTTTGTCTGGACTCACTCACATGTTTGGAATCAGTCTACCATTGACTGTGCAAATCAGCTCCCCTCCATGTGCCTTCTCATCCTCCAGGAGGCTAATACAGGCTTATTCCCATAACGAAGGCAGAAGAGCAAGAGGGAGAACAAAAACATGCAAGGACTCTTGAGTCTTAGGCTCTGAACTGGCACTGTCACTCCTACACATTCTGCTGGCCTAGGCAAGTCACAGCTCAGATTCAAGGACCAGGGAAATAAACTCCAGCTCATAATGGAAAGAACAGGAGAAATTTTTCACATTGCAAAATTTGTGAATACAGGGAAGGTTGGAAAATCTGTACCACTGTAATCAGTCCACCAAAAGACACCCAGCAGAGATAATGGACATGGAAGGTCTTCGAATTTTGTTTAAAAGAGAAAATATAGTTTACAAGCATCTTACCATAGCCCATCACACACACACAAACACACACAAACACATACATATACACACACACACACACAATCTCCCTCCCTCCCTCCCTCCCTCTCATTCCTCCTAAAATTTGTGCCTTTTACTACAGCTCCAAAATATCTAAGGAGAAAAGCTTTAGCTAAATGCTATTTTTAATACAACACCAAAGAGAAAGTAAAGAGCAGTAGTGGATCAGTTATGAAAATGTGCTTCTTATGAGCTCAGGCTGCAAAGGTAGAACATTGCCTATGGCAGACAGCATCCCATAGCAAAGAGAACGCCTTGACCATGGCCTTGAGAGGTCTGAAAGCTTCAGAAATCCAGGTCTGTACCATAACCAGACTGGCGTCGTACATAAGAAACAGTGTGTCATTATCAGGGCACATAGTCTAAGTATGTATTATACACACTTTTGTGTGTTTTGTTATACAGCAATACCTGATGGATGTTCAGGGAAATACCAGGTTTCAGACATGCAGATTCCACATCAAGCTTTGTTTAAATAGACAATTTCAGCATTTAATATTCAGAGACTCTTTAAATGCTAGCTTGTACTTCACTGACGATGTTATCTATGAATAATTGAGTCAAATATCTTCCTTACATTTCAGGTATCATTTATTTACTGAGCATGTTTGGAAAAGTCACAGAGGTATTCTGAAACTTACTTAAAACTTATCTAAGGGAATGTCATAATCATATCCATTATCCCTATGGATATCCTCAGACCTTGGTACGACTTTTATGTTTCCTAACCCACCCTCCTAATTCCCACCTTTCTCTCACAGAATCAATCACTATGTTCTGTTTTCTTAATATTTCTTTAAGTTTGCTCCAGTTCATCCTTTTCTCTCATTTCCAATATCACCAACCTCAATACAATTACATATTTTCTTGCCCAGAATAGCTCCCCAAATTTTATTTATGGTTATTCCTTTCCAATTTACCTGCATTATTTTATCCACATGTATTTTCATAAACACAAATCTGAACAGGTTATTTCACTGTTTTGAATTATTCCAATATTTCCTGAAAATATTTGGGAAAGCATCATTATTAAGACATTAAAGGCTTCCATAGCATATTTCTAGCCTGCCTCTACACTCCATTTCCCTCCCCTTGCTCTATATTCTTCATCTGGATTCAAATCCTTGGAGATCTGTAACACTTGCATCCAGCATTTCCTATGCTGCTAATATGCTTTTTTTTGATGAATTCTAATATATCCTCCTGGTTTTATTTTCAGAATCCCTTCCCCAAAGAACCTTTCTTTGACTCACTGAATCTGCCTTAGAATTCTTCTTCTGCTTGTATGTCTTCCATAACACTTACTACCCTACATAACTGTCCCAGTCACCAATAGACTATATATTGCTTGAGGAAAGGTCTCTTGTGTTCGGGTGTGTGTGTGTAGCTTTAATAAATTCATAAAAATGGCTGTCATTTCACCAACAGAAGCCAGAGACAGAATTTGAGATTCTCCTTACCCCATATTTTATTCTCAAAAATTGAATCTTAAACAAAATATCTCGATTAAGTTTCATTCTAAGAGTACCCAACTTCCAAAACATAGAAACTAAAAAATGGATGGTTTCAAGGGAACACAATATAATTCTGATTAATAAAATGACAGAGAATCAAAGAGTTGGAGGAAACTCAAATGTATCTAGTATAATGTAATCCCATCTACTGAAATAATGTCTTTATAATGTCTATATTCTATTTTGAATGTGTTCTTAGTTGTGTTTTATGAATAACGATTTAGAGAGCTGTTCAATATATCCATCTTTACTAGGTAATTATTCGTATACTGTTTAAGTAATGAGTATTGTTTAGAACCTCCTTGAAGTTGATATTTCTTTGTTAACTTCACTATAAACAAAACTAAAACCAAATTGTCCTAAGCAAGCTTATTCTGTCTGTTTAACAGATTGCAAAATGTCTTCAAAATGGACTTTATTAATAAAAAAGGCATGACTGGTCATTTGAATGTGATGAAAATGAAATGAAGCCATGAAAGTAAAATGGCCTCTTTTATTGTACACCTGCCATCATGAAAATTCATCTTTGTTTATTACATATGGTAGAATGTTATAAATTGGATCATAGCCTTAATCCATGTAATATTACAATGATTTCTGGAGCCATTCAATCACAGACTAAGGGTAAATGATAGCCACTCAATTTTTAATCACTTTAGAAAGCTATAAACACATGATATTGAAATATAAAATACTAGTGCCTATAAAATAATGGGGTTTTCCCTATTGTTAAAGCAACTTCCAGTCAGTCGTAGGAGATATTTCAATAGAAATTAATCTATTGTCATTGAAATAATAAACAGTAACTCTGAACTTGGAATTTTTATGTTATTTTTTTCCAGCGAAGATTTTGTACTTCCTGGAAATTTTTATTGACTTATTTATTTTGTAAAATGTTATTTACCTATTTACACATATATACAAACCACTTATTTGTTGCGGTTCACATACTTTTCTTTTCTTTTATCTCTCACCTGTATGTCCAGCTCTCCCATAGAACATTATATCCTGTCTTCTAATCTCCCCCATATGCCCCCATTGTCTTAGGGAATGACAGGCAAATGCTACATGGGGGAATTGGTGCATTCTCTAAATCAAAGTAGTTGTCAAAAGACAGAATGACCCACATTCCCCAAAGAACTGCATATGATGCATTTTTTGTTGAAGATTTCTCAGGCAAGACTATGTAGTAAATACAGGTCATACAAAAAACAAGATATTATTCTTGAGTAGTACCAGATATTACAGAATACGTGTGGGCAGAAAAGTTGCAGAGGTGAAATACAGGCACCTCTATGTGATCTTTGAGCACAGCTAGTAAATGCTGGAATTATTTTCTGTAGTGTCTATTTGTGAAAACAATCTCACTCAAGACATCCTTGATTTATGTCTACAGCTTTACGTGGGTACATTTCCTGGTAGCAGAAAATTCTGCCTACTTAAGCAACATGGAAATGTATAAACTCAAAAATAAATGACAGTTAATGGAGCTCCAGGCAGGGTCTGCTGGTACACTGTTCCCACTCCTCAGTGTTCCTGTTGGTCTGTACTTCTCCTTGTGTGTGGCTATTTTATTGGGTTGATAGTGAGATAGCCATGGAACTTCCAAGCTGAACATCTTTGTCAGTGTCCATATGAAGAACATGTACATATTTTTTTTCACCTCTCCTTTTCAGAAGTACATAAACCTTTCCTAGAAACCTTTAGTAGATTTCTCCTTAGTTCTCATTGGTCAGGGTTGTATCATGCATATAACTTGGTTGGATCATGTGACAATTATCACCAATAAAATAGTCATGCCAGGATGGGCTTTGATTAATCACTGGGGATGAAATGGATATTAGGAAATTAAGCAAGAACATACTACAGCAACATATATTTGGTAATTTTGTGAGCTAATTTATGAGAATAAACTTTTAAAAGAAAGAGTTTGTCTTTATTGCTTATCATTGAATTTGTCACCAAGACCAATGTGTGTGTGTGTTTTCCTAAATGATTATGAGAACGGATATTTCAAAATAACTGCATATTTTCTTCAATATCTGCAAGTAGCCAACCCATTACTGAATGGTGAGAAATAAAACACACAGTTTTCACATTGAGTATTTGAGATTTATCCTTTCAGATATTTCCCAAAAGCAATGATACTCTAGGGTAAATACTGAGCTCTCTTTGTAAAGATCTGAGATGACTAAATGAGGAATGAGTGCATCTGAAACTACAGGTACATCCTCATTAACTGGGTTAGGTCGGTGTGACTCAAAGTCATGAAGATGAGAGAGGGGAAAACAAGATTACCAAGGATAGGCTGGACACTCTTCCTCAATGATGTCCCTATCCTACCCTCTATGAAATTTCTTCAAATGCCAGATAATTTTGGACTGTTCCCTTTTTTTTGTTTTTGTTGCTGCTTTACTGGTTTCTGCTTTTATCTCTATTATTATTAATATTATTATTATTGACTGCGTTGGGTCTTCGTTGCTGTGCGTGTGGGCTTTTTCTAGTTGCTGTTAGCGGGGGCTACTCTTCGTTGTGGTGGGCGGTCTTCTCATTGTGGTGGCTTCTCTTTCTGTGGAGCACAGGCTCTAGGTGTGCAGGCTTCAGTAACTGCAGCACATGGGCTCAGTAGTTGCAACACAGGGCCCTAGAGCATGCAGGTTCAGTAGCTGTGGTGAATGGGCTCAGTTGCTCCATGGCATGTGGGATCTTCCCGGACCAGGGATCAAACCCTGGTTCCCTGCATTGGCAGGTGGATTCTTAACCACTGCGCCACCAGGGAGTCCCTGTTTCCTTTTCAAAATTACAAATTTAATAACAAGCTAAAGGCTTATTTATACCTTCAAGTACATATTGAGTTCTTGATTTTATTTGTCATCCTACTAGAAGAGGAACCTATCTAAATCCTACCTGATTTTCTGAGGCTTGTTGTCCTTACTCTAGGAAGCTGGAATTGTTTCCTTGGTCACTGAAAGCTTTTCTGATATAATGCTGCAGGTCACACTATGACCACAACATTGCCACCCATGCCTCTTACACATATATTTCTTCAGTGCAGGCACACTGACTCTCCAAAACACCATATTCATGCCAAGAACCAGGTCTGTGTTATATCCTTCTTCATATCTACTGTGATCCTTGTTAAATTGTCTGCCTCATAGAAGATGCCCAGTGAATAACTCTGTAAAGTATACATAGGAAGAGATAATCACTGAAAATTTTCCCCAATATTATACCAACTAATGTAGTGTTCTGGCTTTGGAGTCAAACAGAGCAGAAGTCATATCCTAAATTCCCACTTACAATCTACTGACAAAAAACAAGCTAATCTCATCAAGCACCAGTTCCAGACCCACAAAATTGGCACAATAGTACCCTAACAATGGATACATAGCAATAGAATTGTTTGACAATCAAATTAGACAATAAATAAAATAAATTTGGAATATGCTTGACCTATAGACACACTCAATATAACATAGCTCATTATTATACAAATCCTAAGTAGTAAAACTTTGATTAAGATGTCTTTGAAAATAATTCTACTATTAAAATATGGACAATTCTTTCTTCTTAAAAAATCTCTTTCGTAGACATGAAATGTGTAAGTTCCAAGCAGTTATTCTAAATTGAGAGCAGATGGGCTTTCTTAATCTTCTTATCTGCTCTCAACTCTCTTAAACCCTGCTCTCTGGTCTGTGAGGCACATTTGTAAGAACTACATTAGCAAGTTCCCATGTCTTTTGCTTTCAGATTGGGTTTGGCCAACAGGAAAACCTAATAGAACAAAGTGGCCAGGTTATATTCCCCCCGGATCCCTCTCTGCAGGGAACTGGCTATTTCCTTTGACTGAAGGCCCATGCTAACTCTATAGAATTATTTACTTCCAGGTTTCCCAAACCACTACCCCTATCCCTTTTTCCAGTGGGACTAGGAATGGTAAGAGGAGTGATAATACTAAGTCCAGCACTAATCCTCATGGTTCTACCACATGCAGATTTTTATAAATTGTCTCTCTGAAAACAAACTATCCTCAAATGATCCTGAATGTGCCAACAATCTCCTATTGAGGCCCTGATTGGTAGGGTAATTGGTACATGAACTGACCCCAGGAAAGAGACACTTATAATGGCATTCTGGGATTGTATTGGTCAAAGAGTAAATAATTACCGGCATAAATTCACTGCTAGTGGAGGGTAGGGTGGAGAAAAGGGCCATGCATAATCTATGTCAAGAAGTGGCATCAGATCCAATTAAATTATCATCTCTTGTGGCATGAGTGGAAGCGTAGGTGAAAGAAAGAAGGTTGGAAGAACAAGTTCCTGTAGGTACAAGAAGTAGTGGTTATAAAGCTTGCGCAATCAGTTGGCTGTTTCCCATAGCTCTCGAGAGTTTATACAGGGAAAAAGAGAACTAAAATCTACAATCTTAAATCTTAAAATAAGAAGCAGAGAGCCTGCATGAAACCTTTGAAGAAGCATCCTATCTCCAGTAATAGAAGTAATAGAAGAGCAGATATGGCTGAAGAAGTTTAGATTGGATTGCAGCAGTGGCAGATTTACAGTGCTAATTGGGTAGGGGAACAGAACTTGGGATGTGGGATAGGGATTTGGGGGCATACATGGAAGAGCCTGACAACTTCTAAATTCTCTTGACTTCTTCCTGGACAAGGCAAGCCCTTCTCTTCCCCAGGAAGCTGCTCTCCTATGCCTAAAAGCCATTCCATAGTTAACTCTGAGAAAGATACCTCATAAATTAATGCCAAATCTCAAGATAATCTCTTTCCAGAGTATTGCCTTCAGGTGTATATATAGACAGAGTTCTATTTAATTCAAACAGATATGCTTTTCTACCTGGAAAGAGATCGCTATTACACCAAAAATGTTCTAAGCTCTAAGCATCTGTATCTGCAGGAAACTGGGGAGTATTATGGAGTGCAATCTAAAAGTGTTGGACTGTATGGAAGAAGAGATAACATGACATAATCATACATCATGATCATATATCATGACTTGATCAGGATGAATTTATTAATTTGATGAGCACTCACTGAGAATTTGGGTTTTAATGTGTTGTTGTAAGCACTTGTGATTGATGTTACTATTAATAGTCTATTGGATTAGCGAGCAAAGCCTTGACTAAGCAATTATTTACAATCAATGAGGTTGAAATGCAGCAATTTCAACAGCACAGGATTGGAAAAGGAGTTCATAGGCTGCTGAAATAGCAGGCTTTTTTGGAGTAACCTGCCCCTCCAACCCTAAGAAAGTCCAGAAAACACTTCCTTATCTAAAGCATTAAGAGATACCCTGGACTGGGGCAAGGCTGGGGTACCAGAATATTTGAAGAGCTCTGTGCTAGTTCTATTGTGCAAGCTATGACAGTGGGAAATGTATAAATGCATTGGTTCCCCTATCTCAAGAGGAAAAAGGAGATCCCAGAAGGGTAGAAATCAGGTGTCATGATTCAATGCTCAGCGATAAGGTGGGTGCATATGCACTATAAGACACAGAGACAAAAGAGTAATCCAGTGGTTTCCAAACTTCTCTGCACATTAGAATCACCTGGAGAGTTCAAAAAAAAAATCTGATTCCCAGGTTACCCTCCATACAAACTAAATTACGATGTATGCAGTGAGGTCTAGGAATCAGTATTTGAAAAAGATTTCCCAGATGATTACAATGTGAAGCTGACTTTGGAAAACAATGGATCAGTTTTTGATCCCAGAAATCTGTGGCAAGAGCCTAGTGATCACAGTCTCCCTAGAATTTAAACTTAAACAGGTTGGCAGCCTACTAAGATATTATCTGATATGTATTTACAAGAAAAATTGAGTCTCCTGGGCTGAAAGCTACTAAGTTATCACAGTGAGAATTTACAAATTATAAATTGGAAAGAGGCCAAACAAGTCTCAGGAAATGAAGGAAAACACCAAACATAATGAAAAGATGTAGGACTGAAAAGAGCAATAGAGTTTGAAGGGGTTAAATTGTCACATTTATTCAGGGGCAGTTGCTGGTTTACACTGCACATATTTCAAGTTATGTCCAGTTCTCTTTCATTACAACACCTTTGGCTATATATATTTTTAAATTTACATCAGTAACCTTATGCCATAATTAGAAATGCAAATATATGCTAAATCTTATATATTGTAATAAAGGATATTGTCTAAATGTCAAAGTGCTATATAACCAACTGCTACAACAGAGATTAGACACTGGAGAGATCATAGGGAAGCAAAAAGAGTCCAGGAAATTTCTCAGAGAGTGTGATACACAATTGTGAAGCTCCGTACAGACAGTGTGAGCATGCCTGCTTCTCCCTCAGCTGACCAGTGCTCTATGTATTATGTCTTCCATTTATCCTGGGGATGGCATAAGGATCAAAAGTTCCTGGTTACCTTCCTTACTATGGACATTCCCTCCATGTACTTCTTAAACTTTTGCTATTCACTCCTTTTATCCTTAGCTTATTCTTGCTCAGGGCTCCAATACTGCAGGTACTTTCTGTACAGTTAAATTTACTTGTTACTTATTCAGAACTGCAACAGACTCTTTTATTATACTCCAAAGAGCCACCAAAATTTTGAGTTGAGGGTTTGCCATAGCTTCAAATTTCCTGTTCAAAACCAATGTAATGTTTGCTTTTCCTCTTCGATCAGAGGGACTCAGTTATATGACATTGTTACTCAAAACATTTCTCTTAATCTGTCTTTTTCTTTCCATTCCCTTTGCCATCCCTTTCATCTCTTGCTGGGATTAATACAGTAACCACTTTACAGGTCTGCTTGTCTTCAGTCTCTCCTCACTCCACTCCCATAACATATGGCCACTTGATTAAACTTTCAAAAACATTGATTTTATTAAAGTATGCCTTTGGACACAAACATGCCCTCAGGATAAAATGTGAACTCTTTAAGTGTGGCTTTCAAAGTCCTTCTTTAACTCTCCCCCCCTATTCTCCCTCCTCCCACCAGCTTTAGCTAATCACTGTTACATACAAACATTCTATGGTCAGTTTATTCTCATTTTGCTTTTAGTATCTTTGGTTCTCGAGACAATTTCTTCGATAACTGCTTCATACACTACTATATCACTGCCTGCCATCTGATAATTTTAAATTATACTTTCTCAAGATTAATAAATTATGATAAAGCCATAAAATTGACTTCTATGAAGATAAATGCATTATTTGGTAATATATGAAAATGTTCATAGTTCATTGGTAAGTTTTTGTCATAAAATGTAAAAAAAATAATACATTGTGCATAATATATATGCATAATCATACTACATATGGTAATATACATAGCTACAGTTTTTGTAGAGATTTCCTTTTAATATGGGGATGATGAATAATTTCATTTTTTATGCTTTTCTGTAATTTCAGAGTTTTCAGCAAAAAATATTAGTATGTTCAAATAATCATAAAAAATGTTTTGGCTTAATAAAAACATTAAAAATGTACATGTCACATTTCTTTAGCTATACTGAAATGTTTCTATCTTGTATAAAATTTGTTTTTTGAAAGTTTTTATAATTTCATTTTTATTACTTTTTTTTTTTTTTTTTTTTGCGGTACGCGGTCCTCTCACTGTCGTGGCCTCTCCCGTTGCAGAGCACAGGCTCCGGACGTGCAGGCTCAGCAGCCATGGCTCACGGGCCCAGCTGCTCCGCGGCATGTGGGATCTTCCTGGACCGGGGCACGAACCCGTATAGCCTGCATCGGCAGGCAGACTCTCAACCACTGCGCCACCAGGGAAGCCCCATTTTTATTACTTTTGATATTTATTTTAAATTCTCTCTATATACCTATTATTAATGAATCCTAGCTTTATGGTTTTCATCCTGAGCTTTGGTCCTGGTGTTATGGTCAAAACCTGGCTTTGAGGTAGTTATTATGTGGAATATTAGAAAAGGTTTTCTGCCCTCTGCTACAAACACTTCAGGCTATTATATTGACATTCTTGAGGAAGCACTCTAAAATTTTTCTGCAAATGGTTTCTGGGTCCCTTAATAGTAATCCTCGAATTGCTCATCAAATGTCTAGTTACAAAAAGAAGGAATCAGGGCTTCCCTGGTGGCGCAGTGGTTGAGAGTCCGCCTGCCGATGCAGGGGACACAGGTTCGTGCCCCGGTCCGGGAAGATCCCACATGCCGCGGAGCGGCTGGGCCCGTGAGTCATGGCCGCTGAGCCTGCGCGTCCGGAGCCTGTGCTCCGCACGGGAGAGGCCACGACAGTGAGAGGCCCGTGTACTGCAAAAAAAAAAAAAAAAAAAATAAGAAGAAGGAATCAAAAGCTAATTTTTTTCCTTCAGTGGTTACTTTGATACTTGCAATGAAAAAGCCTGTTGTTATACATTCATTATATCTTTAAAAATCTACATTTTGTTTAATACAAAGAGCAACTGGAAAAGTAGGCCTGAAGCGCTGCACAGTTTGCTCATACAAGCAAATTTTCATTATCCACACTGTCCCAGTATACGTGATTTAGCTCTAAAGGAGGCAGCAAGGAGGAGAAAGACAAGATGCAGGCTCTGAATCAATGAACTAAAAGACAATTGTTGAATACATATTACATATTTAGCTTAGGATATTTCCCCCCTACTTATTCTAATAGGAACATTTTTCATGCTATTTAATTTCTTTGAGAACATTGTTGAATAAGCTTACAGTCCTACAGTAATATATAAAACTGCCAGTCTCATCCTGAGTAACGCTATTTTCCAAAGCACATTCTTGATAACTGCAAAATCTGTATTTCTATCCCCTCTTTCTCTTTCATGCTGAGAGCCATATTTCAAAGTACACAGATGTACCAAAGCCACCTCAGATTTGGTTAAAAACTAAACTGGACTTGTTATCTTCCCCCCCAAAATTTTATGCCTTTTTCTGTTTTGTCTCCATGAATGATGTCAGAACTATCTACTTCCCCAAGCTTAAAGCTTCAAACTCATCCTCAAGCATGATCTTTCCTATTTTTCCCTGAGACTGTCAATGGAGTCCTCTTATTTTGATATGATGCCTTTCAATGTTCTTTTTGTTCCTCCAATAATGTTACTGCTTTATATCTGTCTTTTGTAAACTCTCAACTAATACATGTCAATGGCATGCTTCCTACCCCCAAGTATCTTTTATCCAGTTGCTAAAATTACATTCATAAAAAACCTGACATTTTAAAAGTCAATCTTCTGCTTAGTATATTTCATCACCTTCCAATGATTACTAAAATGATTATTAAAAGTCAAATTCCTGAACATGACATCCAAGCTGTCTATGATCTAATTTTTTAAACCAGATTTTCTCATTTACCTATCTTACCCATACTGTGTAAATCAAAGCTCTCTCGTAGAAACCATGCCTGAACCCCCAGCCAATGCCAGCACCAATTTTAACTTACATGAGTAAGTCATCTTGAATATCTCAGCCCCGATTAAGCCACTAGATGAAAGCAGTCCAGATGGTAGAAAAGATCTTTCTCGATTTACAATGAGGTTACATCCGATAAACTCATAAGTTGAAAAGATTGTCAACTGAAAATGCATTTAATACACCTAACCCACTGAACATCAGAGCTTAACCTAGCCTACTTTAAACGTGCTCAGAACACTTACATTAGCCTACAGTTGGGCAAAATTATCTACACAAAGCCTATTTTATAATAAAGTGTTAAATATCTTACGTAATGTATTGAGTACTGTACTGAAAGTGAATAGCAGAATGGTTGTATGGGTACAACCATTACCATTACCAAGTGTATCGGTTATTCACCTTCATGATCACTTGGCTGACTGGAAGCTGTGGCTCGCTGCCACTACCCAGCATCATGAGAAAGTATGTACCTCATAATGTCAGTTTGGAAAATGATCAAAATTCAATGTATGCTTTCTACTGAATGTTTACTGTTTTCCCACTCTCATAAAGTCAAAAAATTTTAAGTCAAACTACTGTAAGTTGGGGACAATTTGTATATGGAACAAACAAGACTAGTCCACCTAAGCCCAGTCAATTCCAGAGAATTATGACAGCTAATAAATGGAAGTTATTTTAAGTGATACACCAATAAATGGATAACTAAAATAGTAAGAATCCAAAAAAGTTTCATTACCATGTATTTAAGTATGATACACTTATGTATAATGCATTTATGTTCAATCCAAGTAACCTTCTAATTTATGAGTATTCCTCATGTCATTCAAAATTCCACCTATAAAGATCTGTTTACATTTTCTACCTCTGAAGATCTGTTTATTTTAGGTTTAGAATAAAGGTAATATTTCCTATATACTTTGCCTAGAAATTTTGAAACCTAGAATTTAAACTTGTATCATGCAATAGAACTGAGATTTATGTTTTTAGAGGAAGTGAGTTTTCCAAGTATTGTCTTGTCAAATATTTATTGTTCTTATTCAGTTTTTATTTATTGAAAAAAAAAGACAAACAATAATATAAGCAAACAAATAAAAATAGCAAATATTAATCCTGAGTCCAGGGAATACACATTCTAGATGGAGATTCATACAAGCTAGCAAACAACTGTGGTACAGTGTTAATCCAGCAGAGATATACATGGGCTTTCTACAGGAAACAAGTAATAACAACAATATAGTAAGCAAGTAATTAAGTCCTAAAAGGAGGGGTAGTAATGGGAACAATTTCTTATGAGGAGGAAACTATTTCATTCTGAAGGACAAGGAAGAGATAGACAGGAAGGAAAATGTGAATAAGTATATTTCCTGACAGAGGGATTAATATATAAAACCTAAGGACCCAGTCTATAAAATATTTAGTATAACTTTATTATATATACATGACAGATGTCCAGCTACGACGAGGGTCAGAAATGTAAACAGGGAGCTGGGTGACAAGATATGTATGCCACAAGAGGAGTTAATTATTGGTATTATCAGATTTCTATTTGACAAATAGAAACAGACTGGGAAGTTTGTATAAGGGTATCAGAGATAGAGGTTGGTATACTAGCTGGGTAAATAATGTAGTAAAGCAGGTTAAAATACTATATATAAAATACTATATACGAACAGTGACATTGGGCATGGAGAGAAACATATGCATGACAGTTTGGAGGTAGAATTTAAAGGGCTTTATGACTGGAATTGTGAGTTTAAGAAGTTAACAATGGGTTCCTAAGTTCCTGACAGGCATGAGGGAGGGAATCGTGATTCCATTCCCTAAGAAATTGAATTTGGGAGGAGTAACCATGGTACAGGTGGAAACTGATGACTTTGAAGTGTCCATGGATATTTGGTAGATTTTAAATAGAATAATTAAGATTTTTACTATACTACCTGGATTTTTCTATCTTTTTCTCCATTTCACTATCATTGACCAAAAAAATAGATATCAGTATTTAGTATGTATTAGACAAAGTGTTCTGTCTGGGTTAAAAGATCAATTACACACTTATTTCTGCCCCACAGGAATCATATTTCTAATCTCTTGTCCACCTCCATAGTTTAAAATTATTGGAAGAAATTTCATTAGCCATAGATAGATTGTGCTTTGCTTTCCCTTTCAGAGTGATTTACTGATAAAAGGAATACAACTAATTGTATACATTGCATGTATACATTGATGCAATGGAAGCATGTATTCAAATTAGTGTTGCATATATTAAGTGGCAGGGAAAAGGGGCATGCCTACCACATAAATAGAAAACATCTATCCAAAATTTTGTCCTTCTTTTATGGACTGAATTGTGTTACCCTCCCCCCAAATTCATATGTTGAAGTCCTAAACCCCTGGTACCTTAGAGTGTGACTATACTTGCAGACAGGGCCTTTAAAGAGATAATAACTGTTGAATGAGGTCAGATGGATGGGCCTTAATCCAATACTACTGGTGTTCTTATAAAAAAGATGAAGCGATACCAGGGATGTCTACAAACAGAGACAGGCCATGTAAAGACAGAGAGAGAAGGCAGCTGTCTATAAACCAAGGAGAGAAGCCTCAGGAGAAACTAAACCTGCCATCATGTCAGTCTTAGGCTTCCAGCCTCCAGAACTGTGAGAAAATAAATGTATGTTGTTTAAGCCACCTAGTCTCTGGTATTTTGTTACGGCAGCCCTAGCAAATGAATACACCCTCTTTTGTTAGGAGGAAACAATTGAAAGAACTTTTGATGTTTTATTCATGGTTATCCTCCAGAAAATAAAATTAATGAATTTGCTCTCAATTTCAGTATATGCTGTGTTTTACTAGTAAGCTATATCACTCTAGTCAAAGCCAGTGTTCATGCATTCTGTGCTGTCTCCCCACCGCCCCTGTAATAAGCATACATCTTCTATCCCTTTAAAAAGTCTGCTCATACTTGTTCATTCTGCTACTCAGAAAAATGAACTCGTCTGTCTTTCAGATGCATTTATTCTCATTTTAAATCAGAATAAATTAGGAAACCCTGCTTAGGTCTCTTATATGAACTGTATCTCAAGTCTACACTTGGAATATTGGATATTGGGAAATTGATGATTTATAAAAGTATTACCTTATTTGTTATATTTGTTTATTGACTCAGAGAACTTTGGAAAAAAAGGAATAAGAAGTAGGGTCTGGGCTTCAATACTTTCCCTAAACCCCCTAAAAATAAATATTATATTTCCTATTAAAGTGTCTGCTAAAGAAGGCCTATTATAAAAACACAGCATCTATTTTCCATGTGCTCATGAATAAGGAAAACTTCACAGCTAGATAGAATTTAGGGTATCTTTAAAAATATAACTGGGAAGTGCTTAAAATTGAGTTTTATTAAAATGTCAAAATGATTTGTTTACCATGGCCAATTACTTGATTGCTTTGTTCACTCACCAGAAAATTTTATCGTCACATTACAGATAATACTTTTTGAAACTAAAACAATCATAAATTGTTATACAGTGTGGTCTTCAAAAGTAGGCTCTAAAATCAGAACTGATTTAATTGGAATTTCATAGACCAAGAAATTGTTTTATTTGTGTTAAAGTTATTGACTCAGTATACTGCATTTGTGTGATCAGAGAAGTGAACCTGAAGGACGTAATTGCATTGTAGGTATGTTAAAATTAGCAACAAAAAACAGAGCATTATCAAGTTCTAGATTTCCTGAATTTAAAATATTGTTACAATTGTAATGGATCTATTGGGAATAAATGCACATAGACTAAAATAAGTTTAAAATAATTTAGAATCCCTAAAATATAGGAAGTTAAATTATTTCTACCTAATATAATGGACTTTGCTAGAGCAAGAAAGGAAAGGTATATTTAATGTTAAGTATTTCATTTGAAAAAACAAAGTATTCCACTTAAGAATGATACTTGCATTGTTTTTAGGGTAAGTGCATTTTTACTGCATCTCTTTTGTAACTGAAAATGGTTTAATGGACATCTAGTGAAAGATAGATTGTGCACATTTAACTCCATCCCCTGTCAAAACTCTCATAAATAACATTAAAGAAGTTTTTAAAATGTATTAACCCATGATGGGTAATGTAACATAGATATAATGGCAGGAAACAAGCAAGCAAAAAAACGACAAAAAATCAAAACCCATAAATTGGATTGACATGATAGAAGGCTAAAAAAATGTTAAGTTGTACTGGAAACTACACACACTAGAGTGACTAAAATGAAAAAAAATTAAAAATACCAAGTTTGGGCCAGAATGTGGAGAAACTGGAATTCATATATTGCTGGTGAAAGTATATTTCTACGAACACTATGGAAAACTGTTAAATTATCCACTAATTCTGAATTTATGCATATCCTATGACCCTAAAATCTTACTATTTGTATTCTCAACTCAAGCCTCTACTCCAACAGCTAGGGAGCAGACACCATCTCTGACAGGGCAGTGACCACAGCAGAGCAAAGGGGAGGCCCTGCTCAATATCCAGTGCTGGCTCAGGTCACCACATCAGTCACACCTCCTACCAAGGGGATAACAGCGAGCATAAACTGAGGAAAAGGTGGCAAACATCCACACTAAAAACAGCTCTTGAGGGCTTCCCTGGTGGTGCAGCGGTTGTGAATCTGCCTGCTAATGCAGGGGACACGGGTTTGGGCCCTGGTCTGGGAAGATCCCACGTGCTGCGGAGCTACTGAGGCTGTGCGTCTGGAGCCTGTGCTCCGCAACAAGAGAGGCCGCGATAGTGAGAGGCCCGTGCACTGCGATGAAGAGTGGCCCCCGCTTGCCACAACTAGAGAAAGCCCTCGCACAGAAACGAAGACCCAACACAGCAAAAACAAATAAATTAATTAACAAACTCCTACCCCCAACATCTTCTTTAAAAAAAAAAAAAAAACAGCCCTTGAACCAAAAACTATTAACCCATGCAGGTTACACAGGGACATTCCCACACGAAAATAGCCAAGACAGTCTGGGGGTCTGGCACTGGAGGGAGGAATCCCCAGAGCATCTAGCCTTGAAGGCCAGAGGGGCTTGAGTGCAGCAGCTCCACACGCCACACTGTTTCTGGGAGAAACAGAGATCCCACTCTTGGAAGGTGCACACAAGGTCTCACATGCACTAGGAGTCAAAACAAAGCAGTATCTCCATAGAAAACTGGGCTACACCTACCTAGGGGTCTTGGAGGGTCTCCTGGGGAGATGAGGGTTGGCTGTATCTCACTGTGGGGGCAAGAACACTGTGAGCGGAGGCCCCAGGGAATACTGATTGGCATGAGCTCTCCTGGAGGTCTCCATTTCAGCACAAAGACCTGGCCCCAACCAACAGCCTGCAAGTTCCAGTGCTGGAATGCCTCAAGCCGAACAACAAACAAGGTAGGGAACACAGCCCCACCCATCAGCAGACAGGTTGCCTAAAGTACTGAGCTCACAGCCACCTCAAAACACAATCCTTGTCATGGCCCTTCCCAATAGAGGCACAAAACCCAGCCCCACCCACCAGAGGGCAGGCACCAGTCCCTCCCACCATGAAGCCTGCACAAGCCCCTGGACTAACCTCACACACCAGGGGACAGAGCAGAAGCAAGAAGAGCTACAACCCTCCAGCCTGCAGAACCAAAAGAGCAATCACACGACATAAGACAAAATGAGACAGCAGAGGAATATGTCTCAGATGAAGGAACAAGATAAAACCCCAGAAGAACAACTGAAGTGGAGATAGGAAATCTACCTGAAATAGAATTCAGAATAATGATAGTAAAGATGATCCAAGATCTCAGAAAAAGAATGGAGGCACAGACCAAGAAGATACAAAAAATGTTTAATAAAGAGATAGAAGATTTAAAGAACAAACAAATAGAGATGAACAGCACAATAATTGAATTGAAAAGTACAGTAGAAGAAATCAATAGCAGAATACCTGAGGGAGAATGAATAAGTGAGCTGGAAGGCAGGGTGGAGGAAATCACTGCCATAGAACAGAAGAAAGAAAAAAGAATGAAAAGAAATGAGGACGGTCTCAGAGACCTCTGGGACAACATTAAATGCACCAACATCTGCATTATAGGGGTCCCAGAAGAAGAAGAGAAGGGAAAGGGCCTGAGAAAATATATGAAGAGATTATAGCTGAAAACTTCCCTAACATGGGAAAGGAAACAGTCACCCAAGGCCAGGAAGTGCAGAGAGTCCCATACAGGATAAATCCAAGGAGGAACATGCTGAGACACAAAGTAATTAAACTAACAAAAACTAAATACAAAGAAAAAATATTAAAAGCAACAAGGGAAAAGCAACAAATAACATACAAGGGAATCCCCATAAGGTTATCAGCTGTTTTTTCAGCAGAAACTCTTCAGGCCAGAAGGGAGTGGCTTGATATATTTCAAGTGATTTAAGGGAAGAACCTACAACCAAGAATGCTATACCAAGCAAAGCTCTCATTCAGATTCAATGGCGAAACCAAAACTTTACAGACAAGCAAAAGCTAGGAGAATTCAGCACCACCAAACCAGTATCACAACAAATGCTAAAGGAACTTCTCTAGGCTGGGGGGGAAAAAAAAGACCACAACAAGAAAATCACAAATGGGAAAGCTCATGGGTAAAGGCAAACATACAGTAAAAGTAGGAAATCATCCACACACAAATATGATATCAAAACCAGGAACTGTGACAAGAGAAGAGTACAAATGCTAGAAAAAGGAATTGCATTTGAAATTAAGAGACCAGCAACTTAAAACAACCTTGGACATAAATAGACTGCTATATCAAAACCTCATGGGAAATGCAAACAAAAAAACTACAACAGATACAGACACAAAAATGAAGACGCAACCCAAACAAAACACTAAAGAAGTTATCAAACCACAAGAGAAGAGAGCAAAAGAAGGAACAAAGGAAAAAAGACTGACTAAAATGAATCCAAAACCATTAAGGGCAATAGGAACATACAGGTCAATAATTACCTTAAATGTTAAGTGGATTAAATGCTCCAACCAGAAGATGTAGACTGGCTGAATGGATACAAAAATGAGATCCAAATATATGATGTCTACAAGAGACCCACTTCAGACCTAGGGACACATACAGAGTGAAAGTGAGGGGATGGAAAAAGATATTCCAGGCAAATAAAAGTTAAAAGAAAGTAGCAATACTCATATAAGAAAAAATAGACTTTAAAATAAAGACTGATATATAAGACAAGCAAGGACACTACATAATGATCAAGGGATCAATCACAGAAGGAGATATAACAATTGTAAATATATATGCACCCAACATAGGAGCACCTCAATATATAGCAAATGTTAAGAGCCATAAATGGGAAATTGACAGTAACAACCAATTTATACCAATGGACAGATCATCCAGAGAGAAAATCAGTAAGGAAACACAAGCCTTAAATGACACATTAGACCAGATGAACTTAATTGGTATTTATAGGGCATTCCATCTGAAAGCAGCAGAATAAACTTTCTTCCCAAGTGCACATGAAACATTCTCAAGGATAGATCACATCTTAGGCCACAAATCAAGGCTTGGTAAATTTAAGAAAACTGAAATCATATCAAGCATCTTTTATGACCACAACATTATGAGACTGGAAATCAATTACAGGAAAAAAAACAACTCTAGAAACACAAACATATGGAGGCTAAAAATTACTAAACAACCACTGGATCACTGAAGATTCAAACAGGAAATCAAAAAATAACTAGAGACAAATAACAAGAAAAAACAACAATCCAAAACCTACTTGATGCAGCAAAAGCAGTTCTAAGAGTGAAGTTTATAGCAATACAATATTAACTCTGGAAACAAAGTTCAAATAAACAACCTAATATTACACCTAAAGCAGCAAGAGAAAGAAGAAGAAACAAAACCCAAAATTAGTAGAAGGAAAGAAATCATAAAAATCAGAGCAGAAATAAATGAAATAGAGTTGAAGAAAACAAGATCAATGAAGCTATTAAAAGCTGGTTCTTTGAAAAGATAAGAAATATTGATAAACTTTTAGCTAGACTCATCAGGAAAAAAAAGGAAAGGGCTCAAATCAACAAAATTAGAAATGAAAAAGGACAAGTTACAACAGACACTGCAGAAATACAAAGGATCATAAGAAACTACTACAAGAAAATATACGTCAATAAAATGGTCAATGGTCAAGAAATTCTTAGAAAGGTATAACCTTCCAAGACTGGATCAGGAGGGAATAGAAAATATGAACATACCAATCACAGTTACTGAAATGTACAGTAAGATAAAAAGACTCCCCAAAAAAGTCCAGGACCGGATGACTTCACAAGCAAATTCTATCAAACATTTAGAGAAGAGTTAGCATCTATTCTTTTGAAGCTCTCCCCAAAAAACTGCAGAGGAAAGAACACTCCCAAGCTCATTCTATGAGGCCACAATCACCATGATACCAAAACCAGACAAAGATGCCACAAAAAAAAGAAAATTACAGATCAATATCACTGAAGAACACAGATGCAAAAATCTTCAACAAAATACTAGCAAATCGAATCCAACAACACATTAAAAGGACCATACACCATGATCAAGTGGGATTTATCCCAGGAATGCAAGTCTTCTTCAATATAGGCAAATCAGTTAATGTGACACACCACAGTAACAAACTGAAGAATAAAAACCATATGATCATCTCAATAGATGCAGAAAAACGATTATGACAAAATTCAACATCCATTTATGATAAAAACTCTCCAGAAAATGGGCACAGAGGGAACCTACCTCAACATAATAAAGGCCATACATGACACACCCACAGCTAACAGAATTCTCAACTATGAAAAACTGAAAGCATCCCCTCTAAGATCAGGAACAAGACAACGATGTCCACTCCTGCCACTTTTATTAAGCACAGCTTTGGTAGTTCTAGCCATGGCAATCTGAGAGTAAAAAGAAATAAAAGGAATCCAAATTGGAAAAGAAGTAAAACTGTCACTGTTTGCAGATGACAAGATACTATACATACAAAATCTTAAAGATGCTACCAGAAAACTACTAGAGCTAATCAATGAATTTGGTAGAGTAGCAGGATACAAAATTAATGCACAGGAATCTTTTGCATTCCTATACACTAATGACGAAAAATCTGAAAGAGAAATTAAGGAAACACTCCCATTTACCATTGCAACAAAAAGAATAAAATACCTAGGAATAAACCTACTTAAGGAGACAAAAGACCTGTAGGCAGAAAACTATAAGACACTGATGAAAAAAATTAAAGATGATACAAACATATGGAGAGATATACCATGTTCTTGGATTGGAAGAATCAACATTGTGAAAATGACTATACTACCCAAAGCAATCTACAGATTCTATTGAATCCCTATCAAATTACTAAGGGCATTTTTCACAGAATTAGAACAAAGAATTTACAATTTGTATGGGAATACAAAAGACCCCAAATAGCCAAAACAATGTTGAGAAAGAAAAACAGAGCTGGAGGAATCAGGCTCCCTGACTTCAGACGATACTACAAAGGTACAGTCATCAAAACCATATGGTACTGGCACAAAAATAGAAATACAGATCAATGGAACAGGATAGAAAGTCCAGACATAAAACCATGGTCAACTAATTTATGACAAAGGAGGAAAGAATATACAAAGGAGAAAAGACAGCCTCTTCAATAAGTGGTTCTGGGAGAACTGGACAGCCACATGTAAAAGAATGAAATTAGAACACTCCCTAACACCATACACAAAAATAAACTCAAAATGGATTAAAGACCTAAATGTAAGGCCAGACACTATAAAATTCTTATAGAGGAAAACATAGGCAGAATACTCTCTGACATAAATTGCAGCAATATCTTTTTGGATCCACCTCCTAGAGTAATGAAAATAAAAATAAACAAATGGGACCTAATGAAACTTAAAAGCTTTTGCACAGAAAAGGAAACCTTAAACAAGACTGAAAGACAACCCTCAAATTGCGAGAAAATATTTGCAATGAAGTAACTGACAAGGGACTAATCTCCAAAATATACAAACAGCCCATGCAGTTCAATATCAAAAAAACAAACAACCCAATCAAAAAAATGGGCAGAAGGCCTAAATAGACATTTCTTCAGAGAAGACATACAGATGGCCAAAAATCACATGAAAAGATGCTGCACATCACTAATTATTGGCCAAAAAAACACATGAAAAGATGCTCAGCATCACTAATTATTAGAGAAATACAAATCAAAACTGCAATGAGGCATCACCTCACACTAGTTAGCATGGCCATCATCAAAAATTCTACAAACAGTAAATGCTCGAGAGGATGCAGAGAAAAGGAAACCCTCCTACACTGTTGATGAGCATGTACATTGTTACAACATTATGGAGAACAGTATGGAGGTTCTTTAAAAAACTAAAGGTAGAACTACCATACGATCCAGCAATCCCACTCCTGGGCATATATCCAGAGAAAACCATAATTTGAAAAGATTCATGCACCCCAATGTTCATTGCAGCACTATTTACAATACCCAAGACACTGAAGCAACCTAAATGTTCATTGACAGAGGAGTGGATAAAGAAGATGTGGTACATATGTACAATGGAATATTACTTAACCATAAAAATCAATGAAATAATGTCATTTGCAGCAACATGGATGACCTAAAGATTATGATACTAAGTGAAGTCAGACAGAGAAAGACAAATAACATATGACATCACTTATATGTAGAATTAAAAAAAATGATACGAATGAACTCACAAGACAGAAATAAAGTCACAGATGTAGAAAACAAACTTATGGTTACCAGAGGGTAAGGGAGGAAGGGATAAATTGGGAGACTGGGACTGACATGTACACACTACTAGATACAAAATAGATAACTAATAAGGGCCTACTGTATAGCACAGAGAACTCTACTTAATACTCTGTAATGACCTATACGGGAAAAGAATCTAAAAAAGAATGGATATATGTACACGTATAAATGATTCACTTCGCTGTATACCTGAAACTAACACAACGTTTTAAATCAACTATACTCCAATAAAAATTAAAAATAAAAAGTCAGTGAATATTACCTCTAGGGCAACAGACAGGTAGGCAAGGAGTTTGAATACAGATGCCGGTATGATAGTAGATTAGGTACAGTGAAGATCAGGGAGTTTATTACGTCTACTTGGTTTACCTGTGAGTTAAGAGGAGTGAGAGTAAAAGGAGCATGAGGAGAGAAGAGAGGGGGTTTGAAATGGTCATTTTGGAAAGAGGAAAACAGAATATTGTAGTCACGACCAGTAACACAGTTTTCTTTAACATTACTATGTATTAAATTCAAACAATGTTAATTAATATTTAGAGATTTAAAAGAACAAAAGACATTGTCTTGTTTATGAAAAATTATCAATTTATTTAGAAGTATTTTATTCCTAAAATTAACATTTGATTAGGAGAAGCTAGAGAGGCTCTTCAAGCTATTCTTTAAACTGGACTGAACAAATACCTGAAATAAAAATCAGATTGCACTATCATCTGAGTAGGTAAGTATAAAAAAATTTTCATGAGGTTAAAAAACGAGACATGTGCTAAAATTAAATGGAACTGGTATCACTTTAGCTATATATACAATATATTTATTGATTATCTTAAGTAAAATATTAGAGTATGATTGGAGATTTTAAGTTATGATTAGGAAAGAAAGGATGAGCATCATATCCTTAGGAAGTTTTCTATCAAGTAGGGGAGATATAGTTGTAAAGAAATCATAGCAATTATTGTAAAGAATATGATAAAACTAATAGTTACATGCACAATGTTGAGTGATGGCAACTGTAACAAAGTAACTCTTATTTGGGGCAGCTACCTATTTCAGTCTTACTACAAAGAAGACAAGCACCATGCTTTTCTGTTGATTTTTGATTAATTTATCCATTCAACATATGGATTCAACATTTATTGAGCACCAACTACATACCAGAAATTGTTTTACATGCTGGGGTAAAGCAGTGAATAAGACAGATATCATCCTTGTCCTCAGGTAGTGTACATTCTAGTAGTAGAGAGAGACAATAAACAAACACACAAATCATATCATCTAGAGATAAAAATTATAAAGAAGTTATTAACTGACATACGAAGTTGAAAAGGCAAAGGAACCCATGTGGCGTTTACTAGGAACTAAGAAAATCAGTAGCAAGATGCAAGGAAAAGAGAGAGGAAATAAGATTAAAGATGGGGTGAAATCTGTTGAGTTTTTTGAATGTTGTATAAAATAGTGGATTTTATTCTGATGGCACTGTCAAACTACTAAAGGGTATCAAGCAAGGGAGTGACTTCGATTTTTATTTTAAAATAATTGCTTGGACAGTGGTATAGTGTTTGGATCTCAGTAGAGATAGACTAAAGACTAAATTTGAGATAACCTTTTAGGGAAGAAAAGAAGGCAAGACAAAAAGAAAGGGAAAAAAGGAAAGAGGATGAGGGAGAAGGGGAAAGAAGAGGAAGGAAGAGAGAGATCGGCAGAGATAATGGCAGAAAAAAAATGAAGAAAAAATTCAGATTTGAAAAGCAAGAAACTATTTTCTGAATGAAATAAAGGGTATATTCAAGAGATAACAGTACAGCATTATTATTTAATCATAGGCCCTATAGCCAGGCTCCCTGCCTCCTAATCCCATCTTGTCTACTCACTTCTTCATGACCTTGGGTAATGTTTTCCTTTGTCTCAGATTATTTGTAAAATGAGGATGACAATAGAACATACCTCATATGATTGTTATTAGAATTGAAATAATTAATACATGTTTTTCTTTGAAAACCTGTACCTGGCACATGATAAGTGATCAATAACTATAAGAAAATTAAAAAGCAGAATCTGTTGGTTTGGGGGATATAAAGAAAAGAAAATCATAGAATAATGAATAGAAGATAACCTCAAATTTCTTGTTTCATTATTTGGACTGATGATAGCAGCACCAATTTAGAGAGGGAGACAGATTTGAAAGGTAATAATAAAGTCATTGTTTAACACGTTGATTTTGAATTACCTGAGGGACATCTTATTAAGTTTGCTTATTAGGCAATTGGATTTTCAATCAGGAGTTCAATGAGGGGGTCCATATTGAAGACAAATATTTGTGAATCATTTCTGTGTAGGAACAGATGAAGTCATTCATAGCAGATACTATTATCTAGGGAAACTATGTAGATTTGCAGAAGATAAAGGTGTGCCCAATATACACAGAATTAAATGAGAGATTCAAAAAGGCATAGTCAGGTTTGAAGAAGTATGAAAGAAACATGTAAAGATATTAAAGGAATAAAGATTTTCTTGAAAAGAGTTCAATATTATCAAACGCTGCCATAGAAAATAAGACAAGAATATAAAATCTTCTCACTTCTTTCTCAGTCACTACTAGCAGAGTCATGAAAATCTGTATTTCTCCTAATGGTCTGTTCAAGGCCATCTAGGCTTATTCTACCATGCTCCTCAAAATTTGAGAGCCAATTGCTCAAACCAAAAGTCCCTTCCACACATTTAGGTATTTGTTACAGCAGCTCCCCGCTTTCAGAAACCAGAATTTATATTGGTTTCCTATTGCTGCAATATTAATTCCTTACAAATACAATCACTTGGAACAATACAAACGTATTATTTTACAGTTCTGGAAGTCAGAAATCCAAAAGAGTTTCACTGGATTAAAGTTAAGATGTTGATAGGGTTGCATTCATTTGTGAAGGCTGTAGAGAATATTTAATTTTCTTGCCTTAAACAAGCTTCTAGAGATTGCCTGCATTCCTTGGCTTATGGCCTCCCTCCATCTTCAAAGCCAGCTATGGCCACTCAAGTTTTTTTATGATGTCATCTTTCTGGTTCTAATCCTTTTCCGCTCTTCCCTTTAGAGGGTCCTAGTGATTACACTGGCCCCACCCCGATAATTCAGGATAATCTCTTATTTTCAGGTAGCTGACTTTCAAGATTAATTCCCTATTGCCATGTAACATAACATATTGACAAGTTCTAAGGGTTAGGATGTGGACATTTTGGGGGCCATTATTCTACCTACCATAATATCATTCATGACATAGCTGAATGTAGTTCTAGGAATGCAGTTGTGACATAAATCAGACTACACTGTATCCAGGAATGGATGGCTGTTCAATAAGGGAAGATAACTTCACTTATAAGAAATATGGTGGGGCTTCTCTGGTGGCGCAGTGGTTCAGAGTCCGCCTGCCAATGCAGGGGACACGGGTTTGTGCCCCATTCCGGGAAGATCCCACTGGGAAAGTAAATCTATACAACCATATTTGTAAATAAGTTGGAACTCTTTCAAACAATTTGGAAAATCAACTTGCTGGACAAATATAGAACCTCTGAAGAACTCTACTCTGAGGTATATTACTAATAGAAATGCATATATATGTCAGCCAAACGCAGGAATGATGGTTTTATCAATCTCATTTGTAATAATCTGGAAGGAATCCAAATGTATATCAAAAGAAGAGAAATTGTTTTACATTCATACCATGGAATACTATACAAAATTAATTACTGCTATACACAACAGCATGAATGAATCTCACAAATATAATATTTTGTGAAAGTAGCTGGATTCAAAATAATGCCTATTTTGTAATTCTATTTATATAGAGCTCTAACACAAAGCAATTGATAATTAAGTCTGGATAGTGACAAAGGAGAGGAATAGTGACTGGGATGGAGTATAAGAGAGCTCCTATGAAGCACTTCTTAGGAAGCTATTTCTAGTATGAAATAGAATAAAATTACAAATTTCTATTTGGCAATATGAGTACACAAGTATATTCACTTTGCTAAAATCTGCCAAGGTATATACTCATGATCTGTACACTTTAAATATTTTCTACATGAATAAATTAAAAAGTGACGTGAAATAGTATAATATGTAAATTCAGAAGTAGTGAGGGGGTAAGACATGTTTGTGCCAGTTTGATGTGAAAATACTCAGGGTATTTGGTAATGGAGGTAAATGCAATGAGCCATTTATTTCCAAAAATTCCTAAATTCAAGATTAAAAAGAATTGGCAATAATCAAAGAACATTTTCAAAGTCAATCTGTAGTTGATTGCTCATATACTATATTGAAATCAGAGAAGATAAATAAGAAAACCAATTTCCTTGGAAAATAAATGTTACTTTAGCCTACAAACTAGTAAAATTTCAACATGGTCATTAGAATTCCAAAGAAGTTTAGATACAACTAAATATAAATTGTCATGTGCACAGATGTTACTATAGTTTACCCTATATTAACTATAATTTTAGCTTGTGACAATTCTCCTCTTCAAGCAAAGGCTATGATCTCAAATGAAATGCCAGATGGCAAAAAGGTATCATACACTCAGGAAACCAAATCCAAAAATTTTGAGGACTGTGTTCAATAGGCCATTGTCGTATTTAGCCTCGATTATTTAAATATTGAGCAGGATGTAAAACGCAGACAAGAACTTATTTAAAAATCATCTGACTTTTTATATTATATAATTTCTATACTTGTAATCATTTTAAAAAGTTCTCCAATTGTTTTCCTTTTAATTTACTGTGATTGCCATATAACCGTTCATTTCATCTCTTTCTCCAGTCATAAATGCTGGCATATTCATTGAGCTAAGGTCTGGATCATTTCATAGTATCTATCTTTTGATTTCAAGTGGCTCTAGCAAGTATTTGGTTTTAAGTATATTTTGTTAAGGAATTTGGCAACTGAAGAATATCAAAATTTTTCTGTAATGTCTATGTAAAGCCAGTATTTAGCTCTGCTAAGTAAAAGTAATGAATTAATTTAAAAATTTAAATAAGCCTCCCAATTTGAAATAATAAATCCCTTTTACTTCCTAGCAGGAGGGAACTGACCATTTATAAAGGCTTTGATAACTGAGAACATATATAAATGCAATATGTTCAATTTAAGACTAGAATGCTTATTTTTATTGAAGGTGTATCACAGAAAACCATCCCAAACAACATTTCCTCCTGTGAAGTGAAAATAAAGAAACTCAATCACAAATGTTTTGCTTTAAAAGTTTCTTCTGTAAAAGTAAACATGCAAAGTAATAAAATGGTACTGACCAAAGACCAGTTCATTATTTAGGAAACTATGATTACTATAGACAGAAGCATTATTGTACTTTGAAAAGAACATCATCAGAAAATTTGGGTCCTAATCCTTAATTTATCATTAATTCATTCTGGGACCTTGTACAAGACAGCTAAAATTTTTGGTTATTTCCTCCTCTTGTAGGCCTTTGCATTTGATGTTAATAATCTCCATAATCCTATTATATCTAAAATTCCATAAATTAACATAAAAATTCAGGTAAAGTATGCTTTTGTGTATTGTTTTTAAATTTATCATTTATACTATTTATACACTGTAAATAACAAGATCATTGGTTTTTCAAGTGTTTTGGCATCAGATACCGTGTTTCAAATGAAACCTTAGTACAGAGCAAAAAACAAAGAAAATAGGTAAAACACATATTTGAAGAAGTGAAAATATCACATTTGAAAATGAAATTTGTTATAATTGAAGTTAATCAAACTGAAAGCTAATTTGGGTATCACATTTGTGAAATTATTAGAGAGGCTTTCTTTCCTTAATATATGATGGCTAATTTGGTGGTTAGGGATAAGTGAAAGACAAGAAAGGCAAGTATTATTGTTCTCTAGAAATTGTAAAGTGGAAAATAGGTAATAGCATGTCATATTCCTGGTTTCCATACCACAATCCTAAAGTCCAAAATATTCATTGTTAGGAGTTATTTAGGACACTAGTCATATTGGATTAGGGACTCATCCTACTCCTTTATGACCCATTTTAACTAATTACCTCTGAAATGACCCTGTTTCCAAATAAAGTCACACTCTAAAATACTGAGGATTAAGACTTTTTAGCATATGAATTTGGCGGGGGGGGAGGAACAATTCAACCCATAGCACTGGTAGAGTTTCAGCCAGGCATAGCTATGATAGAATTATGAGAGAAGATAACAGAAGAAACTAATGAGTGTTAGAACAAAACAATATTTTCTAAGACATTTATCTTTCTTGTAGTATTCTTCTTGTTTGCAATTGCAAATCACAAGGATAATGTTCTTGGAGAAATACAGTGTAGTTAGCTAGTGATGAGAATAGAAAAAACTAAAAACGGGACTTAGAGAGGAGTGTCTAGTCTAGACTAGAAAAGTGTTCAGCACAATGTAAGAGCGAGTATTACCATTATCTATTATGGCCAGTGAAAGGGAGCTGGACAGAGCAACCACATCATTGAACAAACTCATACCAGAAGGATGTGAGCAGTGAAATCACTACCTCTTGATCATTGGACCACAGTGGAACTCTACAGAAGACTCAGTAACCTGAAATTTATCATTTAGGGAAACAAATCATCAAGGGAAAGTTTGAACTTGAGCACAGATGTCTAACCGGCAAAATGAAAACAGAGGGAATTTAACTCATTATAAGGTACTCAATGAACAAAGATTTGCAGTGACTAAGAGAAAGCAATTCAAATAAAATAGAGAATGTTTCATGGCAAAAGCTGAAAAATACTTTAATATCTGGTCTCTGAGAAAATATTTTAAAAACCTGAGTGTATCACAGAAATTGAGAAAAGGGAAAGTATAGAAAATGTAAGCTAATCAGAACTGAGTTTAACAGCTACAAAAATTATGAACCCATTTGTGCCATTTATAATGAGCTCAACAGAAAGATCCATATAATTTAATAGTTGGGATTGCTTATTTAGTTCAGCTTATATTAATTGGTTACACTCACATATCTTTTATATTTCTGAGTCATTTACTATTCATTAATTACTGTATTTAGTTTTTCAATACTGAGTGTTGATTATGTGTCAGTTACTTAAATAAGTGCTGAAATATAAAGATGAATAAAAATTCCTGTCCTCCAAATGTTCGCAGTCTAGTAGAAGAGCGCCAGTCAGGTTTCAGTCTCTAAGTTCTGAGACCAAGGAATAAACAAAGGGTTTCAGGAAACCTAGGAAATAGTAGCTTAAAGAGTAGATCTCATTTAGTTTCCCTCTCCTAGGAACAGTATTTTTCAAGCCAAAGCAAGTAGAGACACCTCCTTTAGTTGCTGGAAACCAAATATCTTACAGATGATATACCTGGGCTTACTGATGAGATAGATAGCAAACTAAGATACCTCCTGTGTGTACATCCTGTTGCTATGTCTGACAGTTTATGGGTCACTTAAATAATTTACTTAACCAAGTGTCCAGAAAGGCATATAACCCCAATAAGGAATAGCAATTTACAAAGCACTTAGAACTTACACAGGGTGCATCTTTCCCAGATGATGTGTGACCAATTTCGTTTTCATCACTTACATAGGAAACAATTTATTTGGGCAAATTCATCAAGCAAATATTTGTATTAATCCAGTAATTCTCTAGATAAGCGAAAAACCTGTGCTCCTGTAGACTATAGAAGAGAACATGTAACACTGCCAATTAGATAAACTAAATGTGCTATGACATATTCCTTAAAATTCCATGCTTTCTTTTATAATGAAAATTTAAGAGTGACTATTTCCTTCCTATCACCAGTAAATGGAAATATTTGGGAAGGCTATTAAAGATAATGCAGTAGTAAGAGCTTCTAGAAGCTAAATATTCAAATAGCTTATCAGATATTCTCAACCTAAAAACATCCCTATCTCTGCATAAAATGGAAATGAGAATAATATAATGCAACACAAAGTGTTACTGTGAAAATTAAATGAAATAACATGTATAAAGCTTTTAGAACAGTGCCTGGCACAAAGGAAGTATTACAGAAGTAGTAACTTTTTTATTCTTTAAAGTACTAAGTAAATGATACTATATAATAAAGGACAAAGATGAAAGCCTGATTTCTTCTGAGTATCAACTTCAAAAAATATGCTAAAAGTAGGGACTTCCCTGGCAGTCCAGTGGTTAAGACTCTGCACTTCCACTGCAGGGGGCGGGTTTGATGCCTTATCAGGGAACTAAGATCCCGCATGCAGCACAGCAAAAGAAAAAAAAAAAAGCTAAAAGTAAGTACCAGGGTAGCATACATGGATTTGGAAACATTACTTTTAATTCAGCTAAGTCGTGCTTCTAAATTAATTTCATTTTGGTCACCAATATTGTTAATTAAGTAAAAAGGCAAATATGGTCACAAATCAACTTAACAGTAGGTCATCAACTTCCTTAAGGCATCTTTTTCTTTAAGCCCTCAGAGTGCGTTAGTCTCCTCAACCGTGACTCCGAGAAAACAACTGCACTTACTTAGGAACACCCTACAGTTTAAATGAATACAAATTGATTTACATATCAAATATCAGAACGAAGGAGGTGAATTGATTGGTTAATTGTTAGGAGTATGGGTTGTATTGTCAAAATGCTTTGATTTAAAATTTGTCTCTGTCTTTTGTTAGTCTTTTAACTTCATCAAATTATTTAACTTCTCTGAAAGCAAGTTTTTACAACAATAAAGAAAATGCTGCAAGTAAAGTAAGGGAAATAACAACACCATGCTTATAGTGTTATGGTAGGAATTGAGAGATGAAATTCAAATTAATTATTACTCACTAAATATTACCATTACTCATTGCTATTGAAAGGTTAAAATAAAGGATAGAAATAATCACTATCTTCATGGAGCTTATAAAAGCATAATAAAAGAGGTGTGTTATTTTTTCTCTCTCATGAATAAAATAGTTAAACCTACATAATTTAGGCAAAGGGCGTAAAAACCTATTATTAATAGGATTCAGAAATTCAAATTTTTTTCTAATCATTAGTTATTAAATATGCAATGAAGACACACATATATACTTCAAAGTATGCTGTTATCTGTTTGTCCTTTCCAAAATTTTCAAATATTTTTGTGTCAAGTTAACTTTGAAATATCCATGGGAAATTTTCCTGTATACTGAAGTTAATGTTTTTTGTTATGAAAACCTGAGTTATTTTATTACTGCAGGTCTTCGGATCTTTGTTTTACATTTCAACTAAAATAGGTATGACAGGATTAATTTATTCTGCTCCCAAATATGAAATGGTAACAAAATTTTAAAAAACTTCAAAACTGAAGAAAATTCAAACTAAAAGATGAGAAATATGTAATCTTATACTCAAGATAACAAAGTATGACTGCTTATCACAACTAGAGAGCATTTTTCTTCATGCATTAGTCTAATTTTTTTATCTGGAAATTCAGAAGGAATGAAATTTTATTGTGTGGGTACTATTGCAATACGGTTACTTCATTTCACAGCCTAGCTTTTGAAAGTTCAGACGACTCTGGGTCTTTTAACTTTCTTAAAATTTCTAGTGCATCAAGAACATTAAGCAATTCAGGGCTGTTGGATGCTAGTTTTTTTTTGCTTTTCACTTCCTGTGAACAGAGGGAACAACACGGTAGAGCACTTGCTTATATGATTACTTGAACTTAATGAACACCATCTGCAGGCAGAGAAACCTGAATATTTGCATACATCTGGGCATAAATAACATGTTGCTGCAAAACTGATTAATAATTGCACTTAGCAGGCCACAGTTAGCTATATTTACATCTTGGTGTGGTGGGAAAGTAGAAGATGAATATTTATCATTGCTCTCTTACCTTAATTTGAACAGGCTGTTAACCAGTGTAGTAACCTGTGTGAACAGTATTTCGGAAAAGTTTAATTTAAAAATGGATGCTTTCCTTCTTTTCATTCTCTGTGGTAGAGGGTACATAAGCACACTAGATGATTTATTCTTAAAATGCTTAACGCTGTTTTTATTTATATATTTGATAAAAAGAAAATAAACTCTTTTTATGGTAAAAGGAGTCAATGTCTTTCCTATTAAGATTTATACATCGGGCTTCCCTGGTGGCGCAGTGGTTGGGGGTCTGCCTGCCAATGCCGGGGACACGGGTTCGTGCCCCGGTCTGGGAAGATCCCACATGCCACGGAGCGGCTGGGCCTGTGAGCCATGGCCGCTGAGCCTGCGCTCTAGAGCCTGTCCTCCACAACGGGAGAGGCCACAACAGTGAGAGGCCTGCGTACCGCCAAAAAAAAAAAAAAAAAAAAGATTTATACAACCGTAAGAATATTGTCAATCGTAAGTTTTCAGAAATACAAGTGTATATTACTTTCTGTAATTCTATACCAAAGTGTGGATACTTTGCTTTAAATAATGTATCCACAACAGAGTCATCACGTGAAAACTTTTGATTCAACACATCTGGCAAAATAGAGAAATGATAAGATGGTTCTTTTTAAAGTAGTATAGGTGGAATTTTAAGGGCAATTTAAGACACACATTCACTAATCTTTTTCTAAAAAGAATAATTGGAATCAATACAATAACATTTTTTTTCCTTACCAACTATGAAGTCTTATATTTTCCCTTTCTCCCTCTCTCTTCCTCACTTTCTTAATCACGTATACATGCACATGTGTGCATGCACAACTCACAACTCAAACCCTAAACTGTATAACGTTAGCATAAATAACAAGATAGTGGATAAGAAAAAAAGCTTTGAACAAATTTTTTTCTATTAATAATACCACACTTTTTCTCTATCCATATTTTTATAGTATAATTAGAACAGCACTTAGTAAGGACACATTATATATAAACAGTCATGTTTTACATGTACTACCAGTACATCTCAAAATTTAACATACATACAAATCACCTAGGGATTGTGTAAAAATGGAGATTCTGATTCAGTAGGTCTGTAGGGAGCTCCTTGCTAACACACTCCCAGTGTGTGTTTCAGATGTGTGGTCTAAGGACTGTGTTAGAATAGGAAAATTCGAAACCATTTATTCCTCCCAATATCCCTCAAGGTAGGTATGACTAACATTTCCATCTTACAGGAACCTCAAACACAGGCAATTTAAGCAGTTTTCCCAGCGAAACAAGAAAAATTAAAAATTAGCAAGGGATGTAATGTGTGTTCACATCCAGGAAGTTCGTCTCCAGGCCCCCACACTTTTCAGCCCAACCCTATACTGTCTGGGCGTTAATGAAGACTAAGTATCAGAATGTGTACTCACAAGGTAAGGCAAAGAGAATCTGGCGCAGAGGAGCAAAAGGGAAGAGACAGACATGAGCTAGAGAGGATGGAGAAATGAGGGGAACAGAAAAGGGAAAACAAAGACCAAGTTTATCATGAAAACATATGCACTGATTTTTTCCTTTCCATTGTAAGAAACTGAAATCTATAATAAAGTCACCTGATAATTACATGCAGAAACATTTGCTTGATAATCCCTGAAAAACAATAACTAGTAATGGTATTGGTCCATTTCATCCAGGTTATCAAATTTGTGGGCATAGAGTTGTTCATAAATTCATTTATTATCCTTTTAATTTCCATAAGATCTACAGTGTTGTCCCCCTTCTTATTTCTGATATTAGTAATTTGTTTTCTTTTTTTCTTTGGCTTGAGACTCATTTATTTTACTGATCTTCTCAAAGAACAATCTCTTTGTTTCATTGATTTTCTCTATTTTCTGCTTTCAAATTCATTGATTTCTCCTCTAATTATTATTATTTTAATCTTCCTACTTGGGATTTAATTTGCTCTTTTTTCCCCCTAGTTTCCTAAGGTGTAAACTTAGATGACTGAATTTAGATTTTTCTTTTCTAACATAAGCATTCAATGTTATACATTTCCCTCTAAGCACCGCTTTTGCTGCACCCCACAAATTTTGATTACTTGTATTTTTATTTTATCTCAAACTATTTTACAATTTTCCTTGAGATTTCTAAGACCCATGTGTTATTTAGAAGTATGTGTAACCTCCATATATTTGGAATTTTCCAGTTT
The DNA here is from genome assembly GCF_003676395.1 of Aethalodelphis obliquidens. Taxonomy (NCBI): domain Eukaryota; kingdom Metazoa; phylum Chordata; class Mammalia; order Artiodactyla; family Delphinidae; genus Aethalodelphis; species Aethalodelphis obliquidens. Next base: position 29,661,793 of record NW_020837952.1, read on the forward strand.
CTTTTTTCTTATTGATTTCTAGCTCAATTCCATTGTGATCTAAGAACTGACACTGTATGAGTTCTATTTCTTCTTCAAGTGTGTTTTATGGCCCAGAATGTGTTCTATCTTGGTTAATGTTCCATGAAAGCTTGAGACGAATGTGTTTTCTGCTGTTGTTGGATGAAACAGTCTACAGATGTTAATTATATACAGTTGATTGATGGTGTTATTGAGTTCAACTACGTTTTTACTGATTTTCTGCCTGCTGGATCTATTCATTTCTGAGAGAGGAGTGTTGAAGTCTCCAGCTATGAAAGTGGATTCTTATTTTTCTCCTTGAAATTCTATCAGTATTTCTCCCAGGTAGTCTGATGCTCTGTTGTCAGACACACATAAGTTAAGAATTGTTATGTCTTTTTTGGAGAATTGATCTGTTTGTTATTATGTAATACCTTTCTTTCTTTGATAACTTTCTTTACTTTGAAGTCAGCTCTGCCTGAAAATAATATAGCCACTCCTGTTTTTATTTTTGACTAATGTTAGCATAGTACATTTTTCTCCAACCATTTACTTTTAATTCATATGTATCTTCATATTCAAAGTGGGTTTCTTTCAGACAGCATATAGTAGGGTATTTGTTTTTGATCCATTCTGACAATCTTTGTCTTTCCATTGGTACATTTACATCACTGCATTAAAAGCAGTTATTGAGGTGGTTGGATTAATTTAACATATTCATTACTGTTGTCTATTTGTTGCCCTTATTCTTTTTCCTATTTTTGTCTTTCACTATGTTTTCTTCCTTTTGCGGTTTGAATTGAGAATTCTGATGATTACATTTTTCTCTCATTTCTTAGCATATCAGTTATACTTAAAAAATTTTTTTAGTGGTTGCTCTAGAATTTGCAATATATATTTGCAGCTAATTCAAGTACACTTTTTGTTTTTGTTTGTTTGTTTTGCGGTACGCGGGCCTCTCACTGTTGTGGCCTGTCCCGTTGCGGAGCACAGGCTCCGGACGCACAGGCTCAGCGGCCATGGCTCACGGGCCCAGCCGCTCCACGGCATATGGGATCTTCCCGGACCAGGGCACAAACCCATGTTCCCTGCATCGGCAGACGGACTCTCAACAACTGCGCCACCAGGGAAGCCCTCAAGTACACTTTTAAACAACACTATACCACTTCATGGATAGTATGAGTAATTTATAATAACAAAATAATCCTAATTCCTTCCTCCCACTTCTTATATCATTGCTGTCATTCACTTTACTTATATATAAACCTACATAAGTATATATATACATATATATATATATATATACACACATACACATAAACGTATACAAACAAGATATATACCTAAAGCTACATAATTGAACAAACTTTTCTGTTAGGTCAGTTAGTAGTAAGAAAAATAAGTTTTTATTTTACTTTTCTACTTATTCCTTCTTCAATGCTCTTCCTTTGTTTACTTAGATCCATGTTTCTGATATATATTATTTTCCTTCACTCTAAAGAACTTATTTTAACATTTCTTGCAAGACAAGTCTACTGGCAACACATTCCCTCAATTTTTATTTGCTGAGAAAGTCTTTATTTCTTCGGCACTGTTGAAGGATAATTTTGCAGTGTACAGAATTCTAGGTTGGTGGGGTTTTTTTCTCTCAACATTTTAAATATTTCACTCCACTCCCTTCTTGCAAGGAGAAGGTAGAGGTCTTATCTTTTTTCCTCTATAGGCAAAGGTATTTTTACCTTCTGGCTTCCTTTAGGATTTTTTCTTTAATTTGATTTTCTGTAGTTTGAAGATGATATTCCTCAGGCCTAAGTGCGGGGGTTTTGGGGGGGGGGGGGGAGGGCAGGGTATTTATCCTGCTTGATGTCCTCTGAGCTTTGTGGATCTGTGGTTAGTGTTTGACTATAATTTGGGGAAATTCTTAGTCATTATAGTTTCAAATATTTCTGTTCTTTCCTTCTGGTATTCCCATTATGTGTATGTTACTTTTTTTTTTTTTTGTAGTTACTCCACAGTCCTTGGATACTCTGTTCTGATTTTTCTCAGTCTTTGCTCTCTTTTCTTTTCAGTCTGAGGATTTTATTGATATCCTCTATATCATAAACTCTTTCTTCATCCAATGTCCAGTCACTAACGTGCTCAGTAAAGGCATTCTTCATTTGTTAAGTTTTAAATTTCTAGCATTTCTTTTTGTTTCTTTCTTAGGATTTTCATCTCTCTGCTTATATTGCTCATCTCTTCTTGCCTGCTGTCTACTTGATCCAAGAGCCCTTAGTGTGTTAATCATAGTAGTTTTAAATTCTTGGTCTGAAAAATCCAACATTCCTACCATGTCTCTTTCTGATGCTTGCTCTGTGTCTCTAAATTGTGTTTTTTGCCTTTTGGTACACCTTGTAAATTTTTCTTGATAGGTGAAAATGATGTACTGGGTAAAAGGAGCTGCCATAAATATGCCCTTAGCAGGACTTTCCTGGCAGTTCAGTGGTTAGGATTCTGCACTTTAACTGCTGAAGGCCCAGGTACAATCCCTGGTTGGGGAACTAGGAACCCACAAGCTGCAAGGTGCAGCCCCCCCCCATAAAAAAAGCCCTTAGTAATGTGGTAGTGAGGTGTGGGGGGAAGAATGTGTTCTAGAGTCCTTGATTAGATCTTAGTCTTTCACTGAGCCTGTGTGTCTAATTATGAACTTCAAAAGCATTTCTCAGTTTTTTCTCCCCCCTTAGGTAGGTAGCATGGCTGGAGTTGGGTATTCCTCTTCTTCAGATCAGTTAGGCTCTGATAATACCCCAGCAGGTTAGGCTCTGGTTTCTCTTAACGCAAGCCTTGTTAAAAAGAACAGAGTGCTCTGGCATATTTCAAAATGTTTTGCTTTTTTTTTCATTTCTCCCTTCCAGAAGGCTGAGGGCATTTTTCTCTAATATTTACTATGGGAATCTGGTAAAGCTCCTGAAGGTGGATCTCAGTATATTGTGGGCCCTCTATGAGTGGGTCCCCCGTAGTTTTAAACTCTCACTGCTGTCTGCACTGAGCCTCTAGCAATTTGTCACTTACAGTTCAGGTTTTCCTACTCCCGCACTAGTTCCCTAGGGCATTTCCAATCATGAGACTCTGCTCTGGTAAGACAGACTGCCTGTACAATCTTGGGGGCAGTGGCTTGCCCTGTAAACTCACTTCTCTTATGGCTCTAAGCAGAGTTGTGGATTTTTCAGCCTGTTCAGCTTTTTACTGATTAGGACAGAGTGGCAACTTCCAAGTTCCTTGGAACCAGGAACTAGGAGTCCCTATTCACTCTTTCAAATAGTTACAGTATTTTGTTTTAAAACTCAGCTTAATAGTAGTTAGCTTAATGAAAACTCAATATAAGAAATAACTTCAAATGGAGCTATACAAGGAAGGCAGGCCATTCTATGTAAGTAATGTTTTGTAGCTCTAGAATTTCTCAAGCAAAAAATTAACTACCTATCAATGATCCCATGAAGAGATTTCTGACATGTGAGAGAAGGAAAAAAATGACATCTAAGTCGGGGGGCCAAATAAATTTTCATTCACATTGGGAAAAGTGAAAAAGACTAAAGGGGAGCACAATAATTATTCTGATGGGTGATAATTGTACATCTGGACTGCCTTAAGTGAAAAAGGATGTGTGGTCACTGAAATTCTTAAGTCTCTTTCAATCTTATGATTTAGAGATTAAGACATAGCAATACATAGCTACATTATTTTCAGAAAGTTTTAATTAGCTTTTATGGGGACTAGATATAACATGAATTCCTCCACCAATGAATAGAAAAGTCATGGCTCTGGCAGCAAAAGTTTAAGTCCCAAGATTTAAGTCAAATGGACCAAATCTAAAGACCAGTTCTGGACCTCTGTCTTTGATGTCATTACCTAAGACTGAAAAGCTGATACTGGAAAATAAAATCATTAAATTAGAAACACAACAATGTTCAAAAAATTAAAATAGGATGTGGATCCAAATACCATATCAGAAAATTGCAAAGCATATCAAGAATTCAATTATGAAATTAGCATAGTTATAGATGACCCTGCTAAATACATGGGGAAAATCAAATCTGTGTAACTACAAAAATATATATATATATATATATATATATATATATATATATATATATATAGTAGACAAATAGAGGAACTAAGGAAATAGAGGAAAAATGCAAAGAATCAGAAGGTTCTAACTGCTTAAGATGAATTATTACTTTGTGCTGTCAGCTAGAAAGAAAGCTCCAGGCTACCCAATTTCTTCTTGATTAATTGGCCTCAGGAGGTAATCCTGCTTATTGTTCTCATCACTTGGTAAGAGGTGTAGGCTTGTAAAGCAGAAATTCCTTTAGTCTAGTCCCAGAGCTGTCTGCATTTAAGGAAACACCTAACAGGAATGCATACCCTTATTGAAGCTGCTCTAAAGTATCTAAGGGCAAAGGCACAACTAGAAAGATATCAAAAAGAAGTGATGTGTGAAAAAGGAATCCCTTTTGTACAGCTGTCCTTTTCATTTTAATCATAAAAGGATAGGGTCAAAAATCAAGGCCTTTGCTTTCCAGTATTTTAGTCCTGAGTAGCAGGCAAGAGAAAGGTTTAACATTTTTTATTCTTAGGTACTCTAAATTTAAATCATTTCAAAATCTTCCATTTCTTTGAGAAATGTTTATTTGCTTCTGTGAAAAGTGTGGCAATACGTGTGATAACAGTACCCATAAAAATTTACAAAATAATTGAAACAATGATTTCTTTTGAAATAATCATGGGATCTGAAATATGTAATATTTATCAGAAGCATTTGCAACAAACTATAGTGGTTATATAAAATGCTGGTAATGTTCCGAAGTAAGTTCCATTGTCATATTCTTTATAACAGACTCAACTTTAATGGGTTAATTACTTTTAAAAGGCTGGTATCAACCAAATAATCCAATTTTTTCTTATTTTATAAGGAGAACTCTATACCCCCAATTTCTTATTGCAGAAACTCTAGTTTCTAGCTTTTCATAAATTCCCAAATTTAATCTTACATCTCTGACATTTCCCTGACCGCTTGTATCCGTGCACCTTTATCTACACCTGAGGGCATCAGGCTTTTGCTTATAAGGCCAACTGCAGGCTCTCACTGTGTCCTTTTTAGGGCAATGGTTACAGAATTCACTGATACTCCTTTACCCCCATAGTAGCTGATATCACAGCCAAGATATTACTCTCTTCTCAACACTTTCACTAACCTCCTAATGCCAGTAATTTGGTCTTTGTCCCTTGGAGATGGCAGAGCTACCAATCAACATTTCTGTCTAGGCCAAACATTAAATAAGATTGGGAGGTTCATATCTGAATCTCTTCAGCTCTATTTTTACTTCCTAATTCATAAAGCTGAAAATGAGCAATCTTGGAGTCACAGATTTTTTTTTTTTTTTTACCCTCTATTCCACAATGTCAAATGCCTTGACAGAGTGGGAAGCGGGGCTGTGCAGATGTCACAGCGGTGGTTATTTGCTCCCTTGATTGACAGCCTCTTCATGGAGAGTAACAAACACTTCACCAAGTATTATATATTGGGGCCTCTATCCATTCAATTGTTTGTTCAATTCACAGCATGCACAGGCATTTTGAAAATAAAAATATACAATACGCATTACTCCAGGCCCTGAGAGGAGAGTGAATAACAAAACAATGTGTACTGCCCTCAAGAAGATGACAATCCAATGGGGTACAAAACATTAAATGATTATATAAATAGTTATTAGGATGTGTCTGAATGAAAAATAAAAGATGCTTCTGTAAAGTAAATAATGAGTTCCCTGAGGAAGTGACTTTTAAAGTGCAACCTGGAGGATAAATCGATGCTAAACAAACGGAGAGAGCAGAATGTCGAAAAGCCTAGCAAAGATTCCAAGTCAGGAGGTGGACGGTGAGGTGGATACACATACCAAAGGTCTGGGGGGCGACTTGTAGGTTTATGTTGTTATTCATGTACCCCTATTACCTCTATTATGACATGTTTTTAGAGGGAAATGTCTTACGTTTTAGTACCTTTGAGTGGTTTTTTTTTTTTCTTTTTTAAATCTGGGCTTATATCACTTTGCATTTCTTTATGTATAGCCAGCCCTGACTCCCTAAGCTCTGTAGAGAATAAATTAGGTGAAAATAAGTATAGAGGCAGAAAAAATATCTGAATAACCTCAATGTTGCATCTTTCCAGTAAAAAAAAAAAGTCAAAATCTTTAATTTCCCCTAACTTGGGCTGCTACCCTCCAGAGCAGATGCATATTAATGAGGCCTTTAATCAGGGCATTTCTAGTTCTAGACCACTAGATTACATATGCACCTAAACTTTTCAGTTGGTGTGGTCAATTATTTGCATAATAATTCTCAATTATTCACAAAATTAATTCTTAAAAATATTTCAATATAACAATTTTTAAATTACTTTTTATAAAATATACAACATATTATTCGAATTGAACACAACTAAATTGAATTTTAAGATTAAGAAGAGAAAGCATATTTTAAGAGATTATGGAGGAAGTTTATGACGTAGAAATAGATGCCACATGTGTAGAATCCACTTGTGAATTTTTTTAACATATGACGAGGCCAGAGAAGTGAGTGTGAAAACTAAAAGGTGATATTGCTTTAATTATGACTACATTTACAAAAATTTAAATAATGTTTCAAGGTGAATATTTGAGTACCAGCACTATTTGACATATTGTTCTACGGATCTCATTACTTTCCATAAGATGAGGAAAAGAAATATTTGTTTCTAGGTTTCAAAAGTCAGATGTTTTGGCATCTTCTATAAATTAATGTTTGATACCTTTTATAAATTGCTTCTGCATCCTCAATCTAAAGTTAGAAAAATACCTTTAATCCAACATGCATTTTCTTTACTCCAAATCTTCTCTGAATCTATTAATATTGTGCGTTACATTATATAATGCTTTATTTTTCCAACAAGCATGTTTCTAAATAAAAATTGCTTTTTAGATTACGGACCACAAAGCAAGACACAGCACACGTAGGATATATTATAAACTGATGTCCACAGAATGTTATTTTTCTATTCATATTCTACAAGGCAAGGTATAGCCTGTCTCTGCTTTTATGTCTCTTCAGAACAACAGAACAAGGTGGAATGACTATCTTGTGATTAGAATATGAAGAAAGGAATATTACATTAAAAATAAGATAGCATGAAAAAATAAAAGGAAAGAAATCAGGAGAAAAAAATCAGAAGAGTAGTAAGAAAAAAAATCATATCATAGAATCTCTCCCTTTCTTTTTTGCTTATTCAACAATTACTCAGTGCCTACTCACTGCTCCTCTTTGGAATAGGCACTTATGAAATATGCACAAATAAAATACTGATCTTGGCCTTGAGACTTCCTCTCTAGTCAGATTGTGTGGCAGGTCTTGTAGCACATTTTGAACAGTGGCAATACCTCATGCAAAGCACAGATCTCTCAGAAGGTTGTCAATTCATCCCAACAACCATTTTTTTCCATAAAAGATGCAAAAAGTCAGTATGATTTCAAAGGACATTATAATTTAGAGGTGATTATACTTAAATAAAATATATTTATTTAAACCTGATTTAACTAAATAATCAAAATATAATTTAAAAGTAATAACTTTTACTCACTTAGAGGCTTTTAAAAATATAAATATCAGAACTTTAGATTATGGAAATATCAATGAAGAAACACTTTTAGTCCACATTCTTGACTCTAGATTAACTAGCCCTCTCCATTCTCTCTATGCGAGATACTGACTATACGTTAGTGCCTTGACCTTGGTGGTGGCTCTCCAGCCTGTCCACACAACTCAGTGGCTTCCAGCTGACTTGAATGCAATTAATAGACTGTTATGTGTGTTCCTCAAACTGTTTTATATTAGATAAACATGTTATTCTAATTACATATTGTAATTAATACTACCTTAACTAAAAACGTTATTTCTATGGTAACAAAGTTGAATGTTTTGGAATGGTTTAATAAAGATGAGTCAATTTTAAACTTGCTATCTAATTAGGTGTGGGTGGCATGATCATAAAAGTTTGAGAAAAATAAAATATTTAAATAATTCCACATGTGCTCTCTACAAGGATAACAATTGTGATTTTATATTAAAAGTGATAAAATAATTCTGCAGGCAAATTGTTTTATATTGTACCTTAAGATTCTGGGTCTGCTGTGAAAAATCAAAGAGTGCATTGTGGGTGTAGTTTACATACCAAAGATGACAGAATTTTTTAATCAACAGATTTATATTTTTTAAAAAATCTTGACCATTCATAAAACAATTGATAAATAAAATGTACATTTTTACATTTTAAGATAAAATATTTGATCATGAATATTTTTTATCCTGTATTTTAATCTTTGTTTCTAAATTAATTGATTATTCACCCTAAAGATGCCACCCAAAACTACTAGAGCTCATCAATGAAGTCTATAACATTGCAGGATACATAATTCATTTACAGAAATCTGTTGCATTTCTGTACACTAACAGTGAACTATCAGAAAGAGAAATTAAGAAAACAATAAATCTAAGAGGGTAAAAGATCTGTAATTGGACAACAAGACACTGATTTAAGAAAATTTGAAGACAACACAGATGGAAAGATAAACCATGATCATGAATCAATGTTGTTAAAATGACCATACTACCAAGGCAATCTATAGATTCAATGCAATCTCTATCAAAATACCCATGGCATTTTTCACAAAGCTAGAACAAATAATTCTAAAACTTGTATGGCAACACAAAAGACCATGAATAGCCAAAGCAATCTTGAGAAAGAAGAACAGAGCTGGAGTCACTTTCTCTGACTTCAGAATATAATCTAAGGCTACAGTAATCAAAATAGTATACTACTGGCACAAAAAAGAAGACACATAGATCAGTGGGACAGAGAGACCAGAAATAAATACACACACTTATGGTCAATTAATCTATCACAAAGGAGGCAAGAATATACAACAAGTATATACAAGTGGTGCTGGGAAAACTGGACAGATACTTGTAAAAGAATAAAATGGGGACATTTTCTCACACCATATACAAAAATAAACTCAAAATGGATTTTAAAATACCTAAATGTAAGACCTGAAACCATAAAACTCCTAGAAGAAAATACAGGCAGCACACTCATTGACATGAATCGTAGCAATATAGTTTTTTAAATGTCTCTCCTAAGGCAAAGGAACCAAAAGCAAAAATTAAGAAATGGGACCTAATTAAACTTAAAAAGCTTTTTCATGGCCAAGGAAACCATCAACAAAAGGAAAAATCAACCTACTGAATGGGATAAGGTATTTTCAAATGATAAAACCTATAAGGGGTTAATATCCAAAATATATAAACACCTCATACAACTCAATATAAAAAAAAAAATTTAAAAATGGGCAGAAGACATGAACATTTTTCCAAAGAAGACATAGAGATGGCCAACAGGTACATGGAAAGATTCTCAACATCTCTAATCAGAGAAATGCAAATCAAAACCACAATGAGATTTCGCCTGTCAGAATGGCTATCATCAAAAGACCACAAATGACAAATGTTGGTAAGGATGTGGAGAAAAGGGAACACTTATACACTGTATGTGGGAATGTACATTGGTGCAGCCACTATGGAAAACAATATGGAGACTCCTCAAAACACTAAAAATAGAACTAACATATTATCTAGCAATTCCACTCCTGGTTATACATCCAAAGAAAACAAAAACTCTATTTCAAAAAGATATATACACCCCAAGGTTCATAGCAGCATTATTTACAATAGCCAAGCTACGGAAGCAACACAAGTGTCCATCTAGAAATGACTGGATAAACAAAATGAAAGACACAGAGACACACACAGACACACACACAAACAGTGGAATAGTACTCAACCATAAAAAAGAAAATTTTCCATTTGCAACAACATGGAAGGAGATGGACCTGGAGAGTATTATGCTTAGTGAAATAAGTTAGAGAAAGATAAATACTGTGTGCTATCACTTATATGTGAAATCTAAAAAATGAATGAACATAACAAAATAGAAACAGACTACAGATATAGAGAACAAAGTAGTGGTTACCAGTGGGAGACAGAAGAGGAAAGAAGTAAGATGGGGGGTAGGAGATTAAGAAATACAAACTCTTATGTGTAAAATAAATAAGTTACAAGGACACATTGTACAGCACAAGGAATATAGCCAATATTTTATAATAACCTTAAATGAAGTATAATCTACAAAAATTTTACACTGCTATATTGTATACCTGAAACTAATGTATTATAAATCAACCCTATCTTAATAAAAAATAAAAAAGTTTATAGTTTCTGAAAAAAATAAATTGGTCATTTACTTGTTCTAATAGCATCAGCAGAAGAGTATTGTAATAGAAATAATGATTTAGTTCTAGACATATACAGAGATGAAATATTAAAGAGAGTACACATACTCCATTTTAAAAGATTTCCTTGGAGACCTTCAAGATGGTGGAGGAGTAAGATGTGGAGATCAACTTCCTCACTACAAATACATCAGAAATACATCTACGTGTGGAACAACTCCTACAGAACACCTACTGAACACTGGAAGAAGACCTCAGACTTCCCCAAAGGCAAGAAACTCCCCATGTACCTGGGTAGGGCAAAAGAAAAAAGAAAAAACAGAGACAAAAGAATAGGGACAGGACCTGCACCTCTGGGAGGGAGCTGTGAAGGAGGAAAAGTTTTCGCACACTAGGAAGGCCCTTCACTGACGGAGATGGGGGGGTGGCTGGGGGGAAGTTTCAGAGCCATGGAGGAGAGTGCAGCAAAAGGGGTGCAGTGGGCAAAGTGGAGAGCTTCCCACACAGAGGATTGGTGCCCACCAGCACTCACCAGCCTGAGAGGCTTGTCTGCTCACCAGACGGGACGGGTGGGGGCTGAGAGCTGAGGCTCCGGCTTCGGCGGTCAGATCCCAGGGAGAGGTCTGAGGTTGGCTGCGTGAACACAGACTGAAGGGGCCTACTGCATCACAGCTAGCTGGGAGGGAGTATGGGAAAAAGTCTGGACCTGCCTAAGAAGCAAGAGACAATTGTTTTGGGGTGCGCAAGGAGAGGGGATTCAGACCACCGCCTAAACAAGCTCCAGAGATGGGTGTGAGCCGCAGCTATCAGCATGGACACCAGAGACAGGCATGAGATGCTAAGGCTGCTGCTGCAGCCACTAAGAATCCTGTGTGCAAGCACAGGTCTCTATCCACACCTCCCCTCCCGGGAGTCTGTGCAGCCCACCGCTGCCAGTGTCCCGGGATCTAGGGACAATTTCCCAGGGACAACACATGGTGTGCCTCAGGCTGTTGCAACATCATGCCAGCCTCTGCCACTGCAGGCTTGCCCCACATTCTGTACCCCACCCTCCCCCTAGCCTGACTGACCCAGAGCCTCCTAACCAGTTGCTATTTTAAACCAGTCCTGTCTGAGCAAAGAACAGATGCCCTCAGGTGACCTACACACAGAGACAGGGCCAAATCCAAAGCTGAACCCCAGTAACTGTGTGAACAAAGAAGAGAAAGAGAAATTTCTCCCAGCAGCCTCAGGAGCAGTGGATTAAATCCCCACAATCACCTTGGTGTACCCTGCATCTGACTGAAACAAGAAAAAATACAAAATATAAACAGACAAATCACAAGCACTAAAATTGAGATTGTGATTAAAAATCTTCCAACAAACAAAAGCCCAGGACCAGATAACTTCAGAGGTGAATTCTATCAAACATTTAGAGAAGAGCTAACACCTATCATTCTCAAACTCTTGCAAAATATAGCAGAGGGGGGAACACTCCCAAACACATTCTACAAGGCCACCATCATCCTGACACCAAAACCAGACAAAGATGTCACAGCGAAAGAAATCTAGAGGCCAATATCACTGATGAACATAGATGCAAAAATCCTCAACAAAATACTAGCAAACAGAATCCAACAGCACATTAAAAGGATCATACACCATGATCAAGTGGGGTTTATCCCAGGAATGCAAGGATTCTTCAATATACACAAATCAATCAATGTGATACACCATATTAACAAACTGAAGAATAAAAACCATATGATCATCTCAATAGAGGAAGAAAAAGCTTTTGACAAAATTCAACACCTATTTATGATAAAAACCCTCCAGAAAACAGGCATAGAGGGAACTTACCTCAACATAATAAAGGCCATATGTGACAAACTCACAGCCAACATTGTTCTCAATGGTGAAAAACTGAAACCATTTCCACTAAGATCAGGAACAAGACAAGGTTTTGCACTCTCACCACTATTATTCAACATTGTTTTGCAAGTTTTAGCCACAGCAGTCAGAGAAGAAAAAGAAATAAAAGGAATCCAAATTGGAAAAGAAGTAAAGCTGTCATTGTTTGCAGATGAGATGATACTATACATAGAGAATCCTAAAAATGCTACCAGAAAACTACTAGAGCTAATCAGTGAATCTGGTATAGTAGCAGGATACAAATTTAATGCACAGAAGTCTCTTCCATTCCTATACACTAATGATGAAAAATCTGAAAGAGAAATTAAGGAAACACTCCCATTTACCACTGCAACAAAAAGAATAAAATACCTAGGAATAAACGTACCTAACGAGACAAAAGACCTGTATGCAGAAAACTGTAAGACACTGATGAAAGAAATTAAAGATGATACAAACAGATGGAGAGATATACCATGTTCTTGGATTGGAAGAATCAACATTGTGAAAATGACTATACTAGCCAAAGCAATCTGCAGATTCACTGCAATCCTTATCAAACTACCACTGGCATTTTTCACAGAACTAGAACAAAAAATTCCACAATTTGTATGGAAACACAAAAGACCCCGAATAGCCAAAGCAATCTTGAGAAAGAAAAACAGAGCTGGAGGAAGCAGGCTCCCTGACTTCAGACTATACTACAAAGCTGCAGTAATCAAGATAGTATGATACTGGCACAAAAACAGAAATATAGATCAATGGAACACGACAGAAAGCCCAGAGATAAACCCACGCACATGTGGTCACCTTATTTTTGATAAAGGAGGCAAGAATATACAATGGAGAAAAGACAGCCTCTTCAGTAAGTGGTGCTGGGAAAACTGAACAGCTACATGTAAAAGAATGAAATTAGAACACTCCCTAATGCCATCCAAGAAAATAAACTCAAAATGGATTAGAAACCTAAATGTAAGGCTAGACACTATAAAACTCTTAGATGAAAACATAGGAAGAATAGTCTTTAACATAAATCACAGCAAGATCTTTTCTGACCCACCTCCTAGAGGAATGGAAACAAAACCAAGAACAAACAAATGGGACCTAATGAAACTTAAAGTTTCTGCACAGCAAAGGAAACTATAAACAAGACGAAAAGACAGCTCTCAGAATGGGAGAAAATATTTGCAAATGAATCAACAGACAAAGGATTAATCTCCAAAATATATAAAAAGCTAATGCAGCTCAGTATTAAAAAGCAACCCAATCAAAAAATGGGCAGAAGACCTAAATAGACATTTCTCCATAGAAGACATACGGATGGCCAAGAGGCACATGAAAAGCTGCTCAACATCACTAATCATTAGATAAATGCAAATCAAAACTACAATGAGGTATCACCTCACACCAGTTAGAATGGGCATCATCAGAAAATCTACAATCAACAAATGCTGGAGAGGGTGTGGAGAAAAGGGAACCCTCTTGCACTGTTGGTGGGAATGTAAATTGATACAGCCACTATGGAGAACAGTATGGAGGTTCCTTAAAAAACTGAAAATAGAACCACCATACGACCCAGCAAACCCATTACTGGGCATATACCCTGCGAAAACCATAATTCAAAAAGAGTCATGTACCACAATGTTCATTGCAGCTCTATTTACAATAGTCAGGACATGGAAACAACCTAAGTGTCCACTGACAGATAAATGGATGAAGAAGATGTGGCACATATATACAATGGAATATTAGCCTTAAGAAGAAATGGAATTGAGTTATTTGTAGTGAGGTGGGTGGACCTAGAGTGTATCATACAGAGTGAAGTAAGTCAGAAAGAGAAAAACAAATACCGTATGCTAACACATATATATGGAATCTAAAAAAAAAAAAATTGTTCTGCAGAACCTAGAGGCAGGACAGGAATAAAGATGCAGAGGTAGAGACTGGACTTGAGGACACAGGGAGGGAGAGGGGTAAGTTGGACAAAGTGAGAGAGTGGCATGGACATATATACACTACCAAATGTAAAACCGATAGCTAGTGGGAAGCAGCCCCATAGCACAGGGAGATCAGCTCGGTGCTTTGTGACCACCTAGAGGGGTAGGATAATAAGAGTGAGAGGGAGACCCTAGAGGGGTTGGATCATGAGGGTGAGAGGGAGACGCAAGAGGGAGGAGATATGGGGATATAGGTATATGTATAGCTGATTCACTTTATTATAAAGCAGAAACTAACACACCACTGTAAAGCAATAATACTGCAATAAAGATGTTTAAAAAAAAGATATTCTTGTCTAAAATATATATTTCATCCAAATTTTTAAGGTAGTTTTAACTGTGCCTTAAAATTGAATGCCTATTACTGTTTGCACAAAGGTTGGAAGATGTAGATCTTAAAACATTAAAAGAAATTTTAAATATTCTTCAAAAGACATTTCCAGCTTGCAATGGTAGACAATATAGGAACTGATAGACCTGTCAAAACCTTTCCTCGATAAAAATCATTTGGTGCTCTTGGAAGTTTTCCCACCAATCTAGTATACACAACAGTAGAATTATTAGCATCGAATATGAATACTTTTATATTTTAAAAATATTATCCAGGGCTTCCCTGGTGGTGCAGTGGTTGGGAGTCCGCCTGCCGATGCAGGGGACGCGGGTTTGTGCCCCGGTCCGGGAGGATCCCGTGTGCCGTGGAGCGGCTGGGCCCGTGAGCCACGGCCGCTGAGCCTGCGCCATGGCCGCTGAGCCTGCACGTCTGGAACCTGGGCTCCACAACGGGAGAGGCCACAACAGTGAGAGGCCCGCATATCGAAAAAAAAAAAATTATCCAAAGCTAGAGTCAGTCTCTCTTTTAAAATTTTTATATTTGGTTATATAGATTTAAACTACCTACTACATGGTAGGATATGCTTCCATGTGTTTCCCAAGAACTTGATAATTCTTACTTTGCTTTCACGTGTCCTTAGCAATTTAACACCAAATTCCTACTTGACAGATTTCTTAATTTCTGCAGCATCTCATCTCCTTTAACTGTCCCCTTCTTTCTGCTCCACATAAACCTAGATACAGAATAAGACAGTAGTTCTCACACCGTACCCTGTGTCAGAATCACCTAGAGGCCTCCTTCAAGCACAGAAAGCTAAGCTCTACTCAGAGTTTCTAATTCACTACATCTGGTTAAGCCCTGATAATTTGCATTTCTAACAACTTCCCAGGTGATGCCGATGTTGCTGTTTCAGGCACATATGTTGAGAATCACTAAAATATAAGAATTTTTCCTTGATTTCCCCCAAATCATTCATACAAAGCATTTGCTTATTTGGTATACTCCATTAAAGACTAGGCCAAAGACTTTTTATTGCACCTGCATGTATAAATTAATACTGAATAGTAAATCTCTGGATTCTAATAGATTCTTTGGTCACATTATAATGAATTTCTTACGATCCTTTATTTACCATGAGTACCAGCTTTCCCCACTCAAGCTTGATGACCTCCTTTTCTTTTACCTTCTCCCGTCTTGCTGTTTGACCCAGTACCAACATTCTTCTTAACTCTTTATAAAGAGAACTTTAACACTGTTTACACATCATCTTTACAAACCATCAGTTCAGGGATCAAAAATCCTCATCCAAAATGGACTTTCAAAGTATTTGGGTGGATGGGGGCAAGCCTCCTAAAAGATTAATACCAGCTAATTCAATAACATCTTTCACTTTTCTATACAAAGATGATGAGTTCAGGTTTGTTCCTCTTCATTTGGAATGCTACTCTTGTAATGTGGGACTGAGATAATAGAAAACTAGTACCTGCCTCTTCTTGTGAACTCAGGGATGGTAGGAAGTAACAAACTCCCTGGTGAATGAAAGAGAGAAATGCATTTTTTTGGGCAGTTATTACGGTGGTGGCACAGCTGGTAGCAGACTCGATTCAACTGGGTCACTATTGGATTCATTAATGTCAACATATTCATAAAAAGTGGAGAGAAATAAAAACATACAAAGTCAATTCTGCATATGAATGAGCCAAGAGAAAAGCAACCTACAAAATAAGATGAAAAACTTGCCACTAAGCTGAAGGATGGGTAGAAAAGGTTACCTGCACAAATTCACTAGGACGGTGGAGGAGACACACTCCCTTATATTGACTACATTACACTTGTAGGAAACAAGTTATTGGACATTTGATGGAAACAACTAATAATCCCACCTACCAAGTAAAATAGCATTTTTATCCTGATTTATGCATGAGTAGGTGTATTTGAAGGTTGATTCCAGTTTATAGCAATAATTTCACTTTCACATTGAAAAATATTTTAAATAATCACATAAAGAATTTTTACATGTTTTAAATCATATTATAAATCTTTGGCCCAAGGCCTCTTACCTGTTTCCACCAGGATTCCTCAAGGGGAGAAGAGAGTGAATTTTTGCAGCAGGAAGTCTGAGGACAAAATCCAATGCAGCAGTAAGCATGATATTCCTTTGAAATAGCATAATATATCCTAAATTTTCATTGTAAGTTGGTATCTTACTGCCTAATATATTTATTTTTGACTTAATATCAGTTTAATCAGGAAAAGATAAGTTTGCTCTCACGCTGGTATTAACCTTGGAACTGAATTGCATTCAAAGACATACCTTACTGTCAGTTAATGCAATGGAAAAGCAAGTTAAATATTTATTGATCTTTCTTAGAGAATGCCAAATGGACATCCTAGCTATAACACATAAACAAACAAACTTGCTGAGTCGACTTACTTCTTTCTCACCTTCCATAGTGGCTTTTTCCCAGAATTCTCTTCTTTCCCCAGTTGTAGAAATTCACTGACGTTAATTACCCACCATGATTCAGCTGGTTTGCAGCAGATCTATGAGTGATCATAAGAAAGATGAGGTCTAGCAATGCCCCAGCTGTACTTTCCTTTGTAATAATCTGCTTGTTTGCAACACTAATTATAGGGACAATATCCTTTTTGAGACTGAATTTGTATCTTATTATTTTTATTTCCTTGCAAGTACAAGGTTTAGGTTTGGATTCAAAAGTCCTTAATGTTAATTTTGGCTGTTTCATTTACTAGGTGTGTAATGTTAGGTAAATCTCACAATTTCTCTAAATTTCCTGTTTGCTCTTACATGAATACAGAGCTAACATAACAGGACCCTCAAGTTAGTTAATAAGTATGAAAATGTGTGTAAGGTAAAATACTAAACAATTTAAGTTATTATTTCTGAATATTATACAGGAATGCAAGGGCAATCACATAAACATGAAAGTATGGTGATAAAAATCATGTGTATTTTCTAAAATATAGTAGGGCTTAATGGAATTTTAAGAGTACCATTTATATATATAGCAGAAAAGAGAAAGTCTTGACATAATACATGAATGAGAATACAGTATTTAAGGAGTGTTGCCTATTCCAACCTGAAAAAATAAAGCATTTTGCCATTTGCAATATTTAGAAACTTTAAAAAATCAGAATTTTTATAGAATTAAATAAGATAAATTGAGTGTCAGAAGTCAAGATCACTCAGGTGGAGACATTTTAAAAACACACATTGAGATCAGTGTTTTTAAATCAATATAATTTCAACAAATGTCTTCTATTAATGACTGCCAATTCTACTTTACTAGCTTGTTGGTATAAAGCCATTTTTCTCTACTTTTATCATGCACTGGAATCACCTGGAGAGACTGTTGAACCACAGATCTCTGGGCCCTACTGGGTATTTTTAATTCAATGCATCTGTGCTGAATTTTTTTTTTTTTTTTTTTTTTGGTACACGGGCCTCTCACTGCTGTGGCCTCTCCCATTGAGGAGCACAGGCTTCGGACGCCCAGGCTCAGCGGCCATGGCTCATGGGCCCAGCCGCTCCGCGGCATGTGGGGTCTTCCCGGACGGGGGCATGAACCCGCGTCCCCTGCATCGTCAGGTGGACTCCCAACCACTGTGCCACCAGGGAAGCCCTGTGCTGAATTTTTAACGCTTTCCTAGGTGATTCTAATGTTGCAGGTTTGGGGACTACACTTTGAGGACCACAGATAAGAACGCTAATGGATTTACAATGATGAAGCAAAGCACAGAGGAATGGCTATTGAATGCTATGAAGAATCTCATTCCAATGTTCACTACATGTGCATTGTGATCTTAGAGGTATATAGTGTACGTTGCTCATTCTTCTCAACGGTGCAATAGATATGTATTATTATTCTCAAGATACATGATTTACTCTGACTACACAGTATTCCTTGTGGAATGCAAACTAAGTGTACAAACTGCTGAGAAGATCTCTGGGGGGAAAAAAAAAGCAAATGCTGATTTTGCTTTGCACTCCACTTTTTAAAATACTGTGTTTTCACATCAGTTTTATGCACCAATAACTTAAGGCTCAAGAACACTATTACTCTAAGCTTATACTTTGGTGTGTTATAAGTCAGGATACAGAGTCAGCTACTATAAGAAAGAGGCCTAAAAATACAGTTGAGTAAATAAACTAGAAGTTTGTGCCTTTCTCATTTTAGAATATAAGTGTAGGCAGGCTCTGGCTGATGACTACTTCTGGGCCAGCCAGCTCTACACAAAACACGACTCCATCTGTGTATCAAAGTTTGCATCTGCAGTTGTGGTTCCTTGGTCAGAAGAAGAGGAAGAAGTGGAGTCAGGGCACACAACTTGTCTTTAAGTTGAAAACGACCAGTGAGTTGTGCACATCACTTCTATTTATATACCATTGGTAAGAACTTAGGTAGACACACCTGACTGCAAGAGAGGCTGGGAAATAAGCCCAGCTCAAACCCAGGGAGGCTGGGGAGCAAGTGAAGAGGGAGAAGGGAGGGGTAGATTCCACTACTAAAATGAAAAGGGGTGAGAATGGATCCTGGGGGACAGTTTAACAGTGTCTACTACAGGTGGGAATATAACAGGTGAAATAAAGCAGTTGTAACTTTCGTGGAAATAAAAGACCTTGAATAGATTTAACGGTTTAAAGCATTTCTGAAGGAGGCAACTTGCCTAAAGAGGGTTGCAGTATTTTAAATTTAACATTCCAGAGATGAATTAATGGTGCACTTTATTTTTAAAGAAAACAATTTAACTTTAGAAAAGACACTTCTCTTCTTTCCCTGGATGGTTATATGTTTCTGTGTATGGGTATGTGTTGAGGAGGTTAAAGGAGAAAATAGTGATAATATTGTGAAGTATTTTCCCTTTTATTTATGATAAAATACAATTCATATATCTAATAATAAAGAGAAAATTTTATTTTATTTCATTATTGATAAGTAGAAGTTGAAATTATAGAATTTTAAAGACCAACTTTTCCCCCATTTTTATGTGTTTAAATATGTGCTAGGAGACTTATGTGAAAGCATGCATCGTTGCAGCTCTAGTTCCTTCACATAAACCAGTCTAATCACCTTTATTTTTGCCTAAATGAATGTCCTGTTCAAAAGTGATTTTTATTACCTTTCTCTACCACTATTTTTTCCCTCACTGTTCTTACACCTAGATTTCATTCTCATTCTTCTGAAGAGATTAAAATTTAAAAGTTCATTAAAGAAACTTGCCCATATGTTTCATTAAAGCAAGGTAAACTGTTATTTATAGGCACACTGACCTCTTTTCCACTGAGAAAACAAGGAATCATGTTAGTAGAACAAGAGCCTAAACTATACAGTCTGTTCTACAGTGCATTTAATTGTAAGGGTGGGTCATGAATATCTGAGTATGTGATTTCTTCTGAGAAAGTCACAGGACATTTATATATCAAAATAATAATACTTGTCTCAACTCAACTTTTATGACTTTGTATAATTACAGGGTATAGAATAGCTCCTTCCAGGTGTATAAACTTCCTCCTGTGAAATCTGACACTTTACATAGTGCTTTAACACCTATAAACTCCAAAGGTAGTGACAGTTTTCTGTACTTTTGTACAATATTCCATTAGCAAAATCCTGTTTCATGTATGTGGAAAGCTGAGAAGAAAGTTGGGACACCATGACAAGATCTGATTCCCATGATAGTCTGAGCTGTGTGACAGACTGGGAGCAGTGTTGTTACATATATTTTACCACATAAAAAGCTGGAAAGCTGACTACAGCAACAGTGATGGCACTGCCCTGCCTCCATCACTGGTGAAATTCTGGCTCAACTCTTGCAGAAACTACAGAAAGCATCACCAACCATTCCCTTTCAAATCACGGTAAGAGTTTTAAACTCCAACCCAGCACAGTGGACATTATCTCTGCAATGATTCTGCATCTGCTTAGGGAAGAAACTCCGATAAACAGTCGACTCAAGTAAACATGTGTCCCCATGAGAAAAATTAGTGGGCCAAAAATTCCTTTTTAAATCTACATATAGAAATAGGATGGAGAATGGGACAGCCAACCACTCAGAACAATAAAAAAATGTTGACTTTGGTGATATGGAAAATGTTGATGATGTGATAAAATATCATGAATTGCACAGTATTAATTACAACTCACATTCAAATATATCTATAGCAATATCTATAACATTTATACCAATATCTGTATCTATAACGATGATCACTTCGAATTAAGCATCAAGCCAGGAAAGACTGCATTTATCTAATCAACCAGCTGCAGGTGCATAGTAGTGAAAAGTTGAAGCAAAGTTCTTCAAATTTAAGGATGGATTATTATCATGATGACCTCATGTCTGATGGCAACTATCAATCAACTCTCTAGAGTTTTTTCTTTAAAATATCAGGTTTTATAATTGTCCTCAAAAAGTAGTTTAATTGTCTGTAGAAAGGATAGTTTAATCTGGAAAATTAAAAATGTTGTTCCAACTATGAATATTATATGGCTTGAGGAGCCTTTAAAAAACTATTATTTCTGAAAATATAAAATTGCCCAAGGTAACTATTGTCTACGTTGTAAAGGAGTAAACAGGCAAAAAAATAAAATGCAATGCTGAGATAAGCAAAGGAGATGTTTAATGGTATTGCATATGAAAGTTATGGCATCAATGTTTCTGTGTAATGGGTGGTCTGTTTTTATATATAACTCATACCCAACCTAGAATGTAATCCAAAATCAGAAGACACTGCAGAATACTATCTTCCATTGTTCTTGCAACATACAAAGGCGAAAAAGAAGAAAAAGGGGGAGTAGGAAGAAGAGGCAGAAGAGGCAGATGAGAAGAAGGCAGAGCAGCAGAAGAGGAAGAGGAGGAGGATAGGAAGGAGAATAAAGCATCAAACTAAAAGGAATAGAGGACAGAGATTAGAGAAGTACTGAAAGCCCCAGAGTCACAGAAGTAGTGAAGAAAAATCTATTGAGAAACAAGAGGCAATACATGCCTAGATCTGCCTGATCCAGGGAAGTGAAATCTATTTAACAACATACGTGTTAAGAAGTTTGGAATAAATTTGAATTATTGCTGTGGGAAGGCAGTTTCTTTATAGAAAGAGCTTGGTATCTTACTTAGGGATCTATTAAAATACAGGAAACTACTACCTGATGCAAGCAGTATAAGCCATGTTTAAAATCACTAATATTTCGTGAGCATTTTCTGTGTTCTTGTCTCTGGGGAAAGTGCCGTAAGAGTATTACTTGTTTAGTTTCCATAAAACCCTACGAGGTAGAAAACTGAGTAAAAGTAATACACAATGAGGCAAGGTTTGGTAAAAGTGGAGCCTGATCTAGACTTCTCCGATTGATAATTGAGCTGAAATCTGAAGACTGAGCAGGAGTTAAGGAATGAAAATGGTTGGACAGTCTTTGCAGAGGAAAATGATATAGTATATGCAAAGGTTCTGTGGTTACAGGGAGTATGCCTTCTTCAAGAAACTGAAAGAAATCAATTTGCCTGAAACAATAATAAGTTGAAAGAATAGAAAGAATAATGTGTGAGAATGGAAGAACATTGTTACAGGCTATAGACATCTTAACAGTCTCAACATGTTTAACAGTCTCTTAAAGTCTTGTCATGTTATAATAATACAATATTAGAAATACCCAGTTTTGTTCTAGGTTATTTTTTAATACCATAGGAAAAATAAACTTCACACAAAAAATATTTATTAAGACGATTTTTCATAGGCTTATTGACTTAATATCCCAATGGTTATTTTCAGTCCCTACTTTATTAAAACATAATTATTTTTGTTTTGGCTAATTCATGTGAAGTTTTTCTCCCATATTTGGATCTTTGTCCTCTAACCTTATTTGCCTACATTGCATAGCTAAGCTTTCTTCCCTTTTTCCTGTTAATAAACCTCCTGGCCCATGAAATCACTAGCATTAATATGTCCAGCATTTACATCTAATATTTATAAAATAGCACTGATTTAGAAAACAAGGGTATATCACTAAGTAAAATTACACTTGAGGAGAACTAATTATTCATCTATGGAGAATTTTGAAGTTAAGTAATATATTAAAAGATAATAATTTTAAATGGGAAACATGGAGAGACAGAGAGGTGGAGGATCTCACTTGAAATTAACACAAGATATGTTCTAGTAGATAAAAACATAGTATCCTCTAATTTCAGAGAGATTAAAACAGAGACAATTACTTTGATCATTACTTGTCAATCAGAAATGTGGGCACTTGAAAGTGCTACCATGACCACTGCCACCACCAAATCCCCATTTCTCATTACCAACAATCTGCATTATCTGGTAGGATATCTTATACAACACAAACTTTGATATTCATTGAGTCAGTGGGAGCTCTTGTTAAAATGCATATTCTGATTCAGCAAGTGCTGGGAGTAGCTGAGATATGTATCTCTGACAGACTTCCAAATGTTGCTAATGCTGCTGGTCAGTGGACCACATTTTGAGTAGGGAAGCAATAATTCACATTCCATTTTCCATGACAGCATGAAAATGGAATAATACGTACATATTTTATTGTGAACTCTGGGTGGAAAGGAGGTAGTCATGAGTAGAATTTTGACTAGTATCACTCAGTCCTGAGGGTCAGAGTGCAGCAAAGAGGATATAGGAACAAGTGGAGGGAGAAAAGCAGTATTGCTGCCACTTACTCCACTTGCTTCTTAGCAGAATAATGATAGGGACACTTTGAAGTCCGAAAGATATAATTTTCTTCGATACTCCATTTGGAGTGATACTTGTATCAAACTTAGAAGACAAGCAAATCAAAAATTTACTTTATTATGAGGTTATAAAATTAAAAAGAGTTAACATTTATTTATCGCTTCAGATGTTCCAGATATTAAGTTTGGTGTGTCACATGGATTGTCTCATTTATTCTTGACAACAACCCCCTGGGATAAATTAAATGATTATGTCATTGTAATGTTGAGGAAATTAAGGCACAGAGAAGTTAAATCACTTACTCAATGGGCAGTAAGTGGAATGTTTGTAACTACATAGTCTGATATCTCATATAAATACTTACGATAATTACTTTCTATGACATCTTTGGATTAAATAGAACTAAAACACTTGTACCCATCATAACTGAATTCATGTTTCTTCTGGGGGTTAGGTTATGGCATTGCCAACTTGCTAAGATAATAGTATTTATCTGTTCCTTAGAAGAGAGCAAAACTTTAAAGGAATGGGACTTAGGGCAGAGAGGCTGGAAAACTATATTGGAGTACATAGAAGTTATTTTGTGTATTTAAATACACAAGCTTTGTTCTTCTCTTATTTTTTTTCCAACCTTTACTTTCCTTACCATTTTTTTCATCTTTTTAAAAAGCTTTCTTAAATTACTTTTGCAATAAGACAGGATGTAGCTAAATAAATGCAAAATCAAATAATTGCACATTTTGCCCACACAAAATGAGCAATTTACTGAGAAGCAGAGGATGAAAACAAAGCCATTCAGCAAATTAAAAGTGTTAACTATGTCTCTTATCCATGTTCTAGACCTGCTGGTGGGCATCAAACACTCATCAAAGAACAAAGAGGCTGACACAAGATCAAAGCTCAGATGTCATTGAGGTTCCTTCCACATTTTCAGTACTTTCCACATTTTGTTATACTCCAGAACCAGATGAAATCACAGACCAATTCCTTGTCAATTCTGTAGGAGACAACCATCTCATTTATTCTTCAAAGTCCAGTTTAGGTCACATCATGGTGCCCTAGATTCATCTTTTCCCTTCTCACATTTCCTAGTACCTAATGTGTGTATCAAGTACTTAGGCACTGGAATGCTAATATCTTTTATTATCTTTTCTTTGCTTTCATTATCTCTTCTCCACAGGCTGATTATAAGCTCTGTGAGGAACAAGTGTGTCATAGCCTTCTCTTGCTTTACTCCGTACCACCTAAAACAATGCTTGTAAGACTTAAGATTAAATCTTAAGATTAATTAAGGAATAATTAATTATTATTAAGACAGGAATAAATGTTCTCTAGTAACCAGAAAAAGAAACTCTTTGGTTTCTTACTCAAATATTTTGGTGTAATCCTCTTTAAAAATATATTTCTAACAGTGTTGTATGGAACAAAAATGGTTATTGTCTTTCCCACTTGAATTTAAAAACCCATAAACAGGGCATTCTGGGAAAAAGATATTTTCATAACAAAATATGTTTTCTCAGTCAGTAGCTTATTTCACCATTAATTTTAATTGAGGTAATTCGGATTTAGTCCATTCTGCCTTTTCAAATGTAAATCAAATATATATAATTGATATGTTATCGTAAAATAATTGATAAATGTCCTAGTAAAGCTTTTTAAAAGTATATTTGTTTGACATAACAATATTAAGTAGAAACATATTTTAACTGCAAAAGGAAAGATGATCATATTCCTTACCTAACTAATTTAATTACTATTATTTTTATCTCATATTGAATTTATTAAGTTTAAATACTTTAAGGAGCTCATGCATTAAAATATTTTATTATTAACATAATGAAAACCTTTTTTAATGAAAGTAAAAAAAACAATGAATAATTTGTCAAAAGTGCTTATCAAAAGTGTCTACCACCTACATGTAAGTATGTTTACAAATGTTGTGTTTTACCTTTAAATCCCTATAAAGCCCTAAAACAAAGGAAAAATTGATTATTGGCCAATTTGTTAAAGGATTGTCAGTTCTGCATTACTGATAAAAAAATTGAAGAAATCCGTTTTAAGCAAGTATTCCATTTCCTACATGCATGCAATTCCTAAATGAATACTGAAAATAGCTAACATTATCATTACATTTAGGAAAAAAGAGATACTATTCAGCTTCCTTGTTCACCTCTTAATAGCTCACACACTACTAGAAAGTACTTGACTACATGCTGAAGAGCAGAGTGTAATAGTTCCTGGTTTACATCTCAGGCAGGTTAATAGGTCTTCAGACTTCATTTAGCACCACATTTTCAGACCATCATAAGTTTTAAATTCACTTCCATGCTGACAGTTTAATGTTCGAATAAGCAAGGAGTTAACTTACTTTTAACTTCTAAACCTTAGGACCTCTATCTTAGAGCTATAAAATTGACATTTCAGCATGAATTTTTTTTCATGATGTGTCTTTCAAATGTGCACATGTTACAATGTCTAAAACAGCTGTCCATGTTTACATTAAAAGCCTTTCAAATATATATTTTTTTCTTTAGGATGCTATTTGTGCAGAAAGGAAAATAAGCAAATTGACTACTTTTTTACATTCTTCCCTCCCTTTCCCTTCCCTTCTTTCCTTCTTTCCTTTTTTTCCCCTCTCTGTTCTTTGTTCTGATGTTTCTTTCATTTCTCTTTTCCTTCCTTCTCTTTTTTCTTTTTTTTTCTCTTTCTAAGGTACTTCAAAGTAACTTTAGCAATTATTCAAGCAGAGTGAGGGATGCCAGCAGTTAAAATCTGCACTCTGCCTTTAATTCTTGTCAGGGTTTCACGTGCATATATCAGAAGTGAAATGTTCTACTATATATCATGCTTAACCAACTAGAGGTCAAAGAACTAAATCACTGAATTCATGAAAGTAAAATGTTGTGCTTTCCAATTGCCATCACTTTGGGAGACTCTCACTTCCAATTACCAAAATGACCTTCAAATACGATATTGACCACTTTGTAGTAAAATTTATCATAATTGTTACATGACAATACAAAATAAGAAATGACATGGATAAAAAAGCTGTTATGATGGTAGTAAGATTTTTTTAATCTCAAATAATTTTACATTCAGTTTTCTGCTTGGTTGTGTTTTTCCTGATTCTTTATATTGCCTTTGCCAATATACCATTTATATATTGTTTATAAGATTATATCACTACTTAAATGTGTAAACTTGTTAAAGTTTTAATATAGAGTCATGGATGCGTAAGGATTCACATTTTTTGTTGAAAACTCTTCTATATAATATATATTAACATTTCACATTTTATTAATGTGCAAGAGGGGAGCACTTGTAAATTCCAGGTTAGACAATGAAATATTACATCAATCTTTCATAGAACTAATTTGCAATTTCCTTACAATTCTAGGATGTCAGTAAGAAGTAGAAACTAATAATCATCACCTGCCTACTACCTGCTAGAAAGATGAAAATAAATAATAATAATTCTGTTCTATAAGACAGAACTTAGATTTTCCCCAAGTGCTTTACTGGGAATAACTCAGTGATTTACTGGGAATTTACTCAGAATAACTCAAGTTGTATTAAAGAGAAACACATTCCAAAGAAATCAGGTAACTGTCGAAATCATATAGCTAGGAAGGAGCAGAATTTGAAAGTAGGACTAGATTGCCTGTCTTCAAAATATTTCCATTGTTATGTACTTATGATTGGTAGGGGGCGTAAAATCATCCAACTCTAGGTTAACACTTTTATTTGCAGATGAAGCCTACAGATGTATCAAGACTTGACAAAGGTCAAAAAACAAAAACCAAAACCAAAACCAACCAACCAACCAAAAAGAAAAAAAAGAAAAACCCCAAACTTTTTTGTGATCTTTTCACTACTCTAGCCTTTCTTCCTATATCACATTTACTAAGAGCTCATCACTTAATGAAAACAAGGGGTCATGCAAAGGCCAGAGCAGTACTGAAGACCCTATGCCAGAACCCAGTGAAGCCACTTTGCATAAAAAACACTCAATGATATGCTGAGAAACATATTATAAAAGCTACATTATTTTTCTGTGAATGTTTTTGCTGTGTAAATTACATTTATGCTATTAGGCATGAGAGTAAGTAGATAGTGGGGAAAAGCTGAACAGATAGTCTAAAGTATTCAAGGAATAAACAATTTCTACTTGTTTTTG
This sequence comes from Aethalodelphis obliquidens, assembly GCF_003676395.1. NCBI lineage: Eukaryota > Metazoa > Chordata > Mammalia > Artiodactyla > Delphinidae > Aethalodelphis > Aethalodelphis obliquidens. The sequence goes on from NW_020837952.1 coordinate 29,689,262, forward strand.
CATGCATTTTTCGAATTATCTTTTAGCGGAATTACTGTAGTCTGCAGATCTGGTTTCCAAAAGTCAGTATAAAAATATATGCCCAGTGTAAAAAAAAATCAAACCAAACAAGGTAAACATCACATTTTGAAGCTCCTTTTTACCTTTCAGTGCAGTTCTATTCCCCTGGTTAAGTTCTATTTACAATTTTGTATCCTCTCAAAATATTTGCTTTGTATTTAGGTCAACAGATAGATATCAGGAAAATTACATTAATAAAAATTAGTACACTAATTCAATGAAAGGTTAAAAAAATAGCAAAAAATATGTCCAAGAGAGGGACCAATAGAAAATAAGATGGTGGACTTAAATCCAAATATAGCAGTAATTAGCAGTCTAAACACTTTGCTATGAAGGAAGAGGGTTGTAGACTCTGCTAAAAGCCAAATCCAATTGAATGCTGTTTAAAAAAGGCATATCTAAAACAAAGGGCACAGAAGGTTTAAGCATCAAAATATGGAAAATATGGACAAAGTTAAAAGATGGATAGAGGATATATCTTTTTGTAGACATTTTAAAGACCATTTAGAAGTTAAATTTTTAAAAAAGTAGAGATAAGGAGAAACATGGTAGAATGATGAAATGTTTAACTTTCCAGAAAGATATACCAAACTTAAATTTGTATGCATCCCATAACATAGCCTCTAATGACCAAAAACTTAGAGGAATGTAAGAAGATATAGCCAAATCCAAAATCAAGTGGTAATCTTGCTCAGTAACAGATGACAAAAACTTCATACTAGCAGAAAAGAAATTTTAGGAAAGATCTAGAAGGTCTGATTAATTTGATGAAAACAAGAGCTAAGGAACATAGTTAGAATCCTATCCACAACAACTGCAGAATACCATTTTTTTCTAAGCAAACGCAAAACACGTAAAAAATCTGATGATTTGCTAGGCTATAAAGTAAGTTTCAACAAATTTCAAAGGATTTTGAAAGTGTACACATGTTTACAAACCACAATGCAATCAAGTTAGAAATATACAATAAAATATAACTGAACATCACTATATATTTGCAAGTATATATATCTAAATAATCCATGGGTCAAAGAAGAATGCATAAAGGAATTTTAATGAAAATACTACATATCATATCTGTGGGTTGCATCTAAAATTGTGTCTAGAAGAAAAGCTATAGCTTTAAAATTAACATTGGAAGAGCATGAGCTGAAAAGTAACCAGCAAACTGACCACCTTAAAATATTTGAAAGCAAGCACAAAATAAACAAATGTAGATGGAAAGAAATAAGAACCTAACAGCCTAAATTAATGAAATTTAAAAAATAAATAAAATGGATAAATTAAAAACAAATATACTTCTTTAAAGTAGGTATTAAACAGCTAACTAAATAATAAAAGGTCCTTGTTCTTTCATATACCAAGATTTGTTTTAAAATTACAGTAATTAAGAGAATGGGATATTAGTGGAGAGATTAAAAATAAACCTGCTGATATAGGGGAATAATATGTAGTCATGAAAATAATAAAAACATTATTTTCTACTAATATGAAAGACCTCTGAGATATATTATTTGTTAAGAAAAATAAGTTGAAGAACAGTGTAGATATGGTATGCTACATTTTATGTAAAAGTAGCTGAAGGAAAGAATCTATATTTCTATTTGCCTCTATGTGCATTAAAATTATACACAGAAGAATATATAAGAAATTAACATCCATGGATATTTACTGGGTGGTGGGAGAAAGAAGGTAGATATTTAAAAAATATATTAAAAATTGAAAATTGTCACTGGCATAAGAGGCTATCAGTATAAAAAAGTAAAACTAGACCCTTAAATCTCAAAATTAAATTTAGAAATATTACAAGCCTAAAGTGAAAGGCAAAACAATAAAGCTTTATAAAATACCAGGAAAATATTTTAATCACCTTGATTTAAGGAAAATCTTTTAATAAAAGAACAAAAAGTATTGCCCATAAAAGAAAATGTTGATAAATTAGACAACATAAAAATTAATAAATTATATTCATCCTCAGATAGATTAAAGAGTGAAAAAATAAGCCAAAGAACAAGCAATGATATCTGGATTATATATTATAAGAAAAAAATTAGTATACCAAATATATAAAGAATTCCTATCATTTTGTAATTAAAGAAACAGTTAAATTAAAATTGGGACAATACATATTAAGACACTAGTTTTAACTGCCTAATATTTGGCACCATATTTAAGATTTCATTGGGTCATTTATACTTTTTATTCTAATTCTCATTTAAAAACTAAGTCAAGGGCTTCCCTGGTGGCGCAGTGGTTGAGAGTCCACCTGCCGATGCAGGGGACACAGGTTCGTGCCCCGGTCTGGGAAGATCCCACATGCCTCAGAGAAGCTGGGCCCGTGAGCCATGGCCGCTGGGCCTGCACATCTGGAGCCTGTGCTCCGCAACGGTAGAGGCCACAACAGTGAGAGGCCCGCGTACCGCAAAAATAAATAAATGAATAAAAAAAAAAACAAAAAAAACTAAGTCAAAAAATTAGATTGTAACAAAAGAAGAGTTTAATTTAAAAATCTGTGAACTGCTGATTCCACTAAATTGCACTACTTTGATCATTGAAAACATACGTTGAAAGGAATTTTTCAGAAATAATGAAGAGTATCTATTCAGGGATTTTGACTTAGTCTCACTTTTGTTATAAAAAGTTTTTCAACTAGGTCTAAAGTCCATCGAAATTCATGTTTAAAGAAAATTCTTGTTTGATGTTGACCAGGTACATAAGAAGTAAATGAGAAAAAAAATAAAACTTGGAAATTAGTGACAAAATGTAGAGATAAATGGAAAGAAGTTTGAGAGAATCAAATAAGAACAATCAATTGAAGTATTAACTTCAAATAATTATTTGAAGTATATGACAAAGAATTCATTGTCTCTTTCAAAAGACTATTTCTATTGCCTCTTTATAGTCTGCCTAACATTTAAAAATAAGGTTGTATTGAATATCATTATATCATAGCCTGTTATGTTGGTTATTTCCTAAGAAAAACAAACAAACAAACATCATTGCCATGAAATATTCACCTTTGTCAAAGAACAGATATTGCAGTGAAAATAATAAACTGTACTAGAAATATCTGTACAGACTACTCCCCTCTTATAGGTTAGTAAGCAATGATCATTATTCCAGATCCTCAAGCATATTTCAGTCAGTATTTTGGAAAAGCTTTCTTGAAAAACTCCAACAATTTTCCTTTTAAGTATTCTACACTGTTATTTGAGGTCGTAAAAACAAAAGGAGGGCCAGTTCCTATGCCTTTGTCCTTTGTTAAAATAATTTAAAATTACAACAGGATTCAAAAAAGTAACTGAGCCTGCGAAAGGCATTCTGCAGTAGGAGAGTCTCTGATTTAAAATGCCTCACCATTTAATCACCTAGAACTTGTCCTTTAATTGAATTTTCAACTTTTCTTTTTTCTTGGAGACTGACTTTGCTTGGATTGAAATAAACAGCATAGAAAGAGGATGATTTCATTTAGGTAGATTTCATATCTTGATGGATTATGAAGGAACACTTACACTTCAGATTTAAATTTTAGAAGGATTTAACAACATTCTACTTAATATTCAGAGAATAACTCATGATTCATAATGATCTTTATAAATTTACTAAAGATTATTTTGTAGGATATCCAATTAAATCTGACAGTAATTTGAAGTAGGTTTCCTTTTGATAATGATACTTGCTGATGACACATGATAAAATTACTACATAGAATTTGGACTTTGGTGATGTAAACCACCCCTTTTCTATTTCATATTAGTGTTTTTTGGCAAAAGGAAAAACGATTTTGGAATAATCTTGAATTGTATTTTCACATTTCAACTTTACTAAGTGGTTATTATTAAACAAGTCCAAAGAGATTTCATGTTAATGCTATTTAATAGACAAAAATCCTCCTTTTGTAGCAGTTTGTGCTTTAGGGTTTTAAAGTAGACACACAAAACACACGTTGAAATACCATTTAGAGGATGGATGGTTTGTTCATTCCCTGGAGACTGAGGTAATCCTGTAACATAACAAAGCACAGAAATAATGTCGACTATATTCATACCCAAACCATAGACCCTCTCTAGAGAATTTGATTATTATGTCTCACCTACTTCACCTTAAAATGAATTTGTTACCAGGAGAATACCTGATTACAAAGGAAAAATATATATGAGTGTTAAAAAGAGAGAGAGAGAGCACTCTAAACACCTTTTCATTGGAACTTAAGTTTGGAAAAGAGGAGCCAAAGATAATGTCTTTGGATAAGAGTTAAGCCATCATGTTGAATCATTTTGCCAACTGATTTAAGAGTTTTATTGAATGTCTCCACTTTCCTCTTTCCCCTCAAAACTCTTGGGCTTGGCAATATAACAGAATGTTTACTGCACAGATTCTGGACCTAATCTTCCTAGGTTCAAAACCAAGCCCTTTTACTTCCTATGTAACTGAGACAGTTCTTTAAAATTCCTGAGTCTCTCATCCTGAGAAAAATAGTGATCATGATGATAACCATAGTACCTACCTCCATAGTATCAGATTAAATGAACAAAATTTGTAAAGCACTGTTGGGAAGGTAACATTTACCTCTAACCTCTTAAGGCTTTTCAGATGGACCTGAGAATTACATTTACAGAAGACAGATTAACAGAAGAAAAGCATTCACATTTATATGTTTTAGGTGACATAAGAGCCGTCATAAGGAAATAAAGACCCAAACAAGTGGCAAAACCTAAATGCTTTTATACTAGATTGGCCAAAGAGAGGCAATTGTGGAAAAGTGACTAAAATACAGGGAGGCTAAAGGAAGATAAGAATTACTTTAACAAGGTCTGTTTGTATAGAATTCTCTTGGCTTTGACTTCCTATCAAAGAATGTTTCTTTTCTCCTGGTATAGACAGGGCATCTTTTACATAGGAGTTTGTTTTTTTTTTTTTTTTTGCGATACACGGGCCTCTCACTGTTGTGGCCTCTCCCGTTGCGGAGCACAGGCTCCGGATGTGCAGGCTCAGCGGCCATGGCTCACGGGCCCAGCCGCTCCACGGTATGTGGGATTTTCCCGGACTGGGGCACGAACCCGTGTCCCCTTCATCGGCAGGCAGACTCTCAACCACTGCGCCACCAGGGAAGCCCTACATGGGAGTTTTTAATCTCCTGCTTTCAGGAAGAAAAAGGGAGATTAAGAGTGCCCTTCCTGCATCTGCTATTTTATTAAGTGCCTTTGGTTCAAAATAATTTTTATGCCAAAGTGACATATATTGAGGTGGCATATTCTGCCACCTTTCAGCACTTAGAACAGCAGCTAGCCCATAACACATGCTCTATGAGGGTTAGTTACTATGCATTTGGAATATGTTAAGAAAATCTTTGTTTTTATTTTTTACTTCTGTTATAAAATTGGAATAATAAAATGAGGCTCTATGTTGAAAAACTCTTGCAAGGAAGATCCTAAATTTTTGGAGACCTAAATAATTACAACAATAATGATAACAATAAACATAAAAACATAGTATAAAGATAGTATACTTTTTAACTGCCAGGCACTGTGCAAGATGTTATATATATACTTAATTATTCTTTAAACTTTACATATATCTTGAGAAATAGCTTTTATTATTCCTATTTTACAGAGTAAAAAAGGAAAACTTAATCATTTTTACTAATGTCCAAGTAGTCAGACAGGAAGAAGATAGAAGTAAATAGCTTACTACTTTTCAGGCTTACTTCATGATTTTATGCCATTCCACCATGGACCCTAGGTAAATGTTGTATTGATCCTCTGAATAGCTCTCCATTTACAGCTACCTTCCTTTGTCTGGAATGCAATAGCTCCCTTACTTAGTCTAACTCAGATATCATCTATTTGTGCTACCTTCTCTGATTTCTCTAGGCAGAATAAATTATACAGCACTAGCTGTCCACTGACAGTATATTACTACTATAATCCATTTTGGAACCTGGCTTACATCAGAGTTGATGGTGAACAACTAGAGGATTACACAGTATTTTCAGGTACTTAATTTATACAGTAAGACTCATAAAGTATACAATATATTTGTTAAATAATACCCTTGGAATGATCATATTGAGAATTCAGAACAATCAATACTATAAGGAATAGAGAGGGACATTGCATTATGATAATGGGATCAATTCACCAAGAAGGCATGATGATCTTAAATGTGTATATTCTTAACAAGAGCTTCAAAATTCATGCAGTGAATACTGGTAGCCTGAAAGGAGAAATAGGCAAATCTACAATTATATTTGGAGATTTCAACATGCCTCGCTGAAAAATCACTAGAATAAACAAACAGAAAATAATAAGGCTATGTAAGACTGAAACATCATCAACTTGGCATTGATATTTATGGAACACCTTACCCAAGAAAAGCAGAATATAAGTCAATCCAAGGACACTAAAATGAACAATTTATCAGATAGACCATATCTGTGCCATAAAAATAAATCCAACAAAGTTAAAATAATTGAAATTATACAATTTATTTTCTCTCATCATCACTAAATTCTGTAAATCAGTAACAGGAAGATATCTTAAAATGTCCCAACATTTGGAAACTAAACAACATACTTCTAAATAACTCATAAACCAAAGAGAAAATCAAAGTTAGTTTAAAAAATATTTTGAATTGAGTAAAAATAAAAACAACATATAAAGTATGCAGGTCTTATGGTTCTGGGACCCAATTCTAACCTGTGTGGGTATGGGGAGGTTAGGGGATGGATGTGGAGGTTTCCTCACACCAACAAGCAGTTCTTGGATACCAGCAGGCTGTCTGAGAATTCATCTCAATTCTGACACTACCTACCTGAAGATAGCATCAGATCCTACCAGTTAAGGGCTCCATCCTACAAAACCGATATAGACTTTAAAGTTATAATCAGATTTTCAGCTGCATGGAGGGTCAGTGCCCCTAACCCCTTGAGCTGTTTAAGAGTCAACTGTAATTCAGGAATAGCCATATAGAAGAAATGGATAGGGCAAGGTGTGAGTAAAGGGCACAGAACTTCCATGCTCTCTCAGAGTACCACTTTCTTCAGTCAATTCACCAACTGGGAGCTCTCAGAATCCTGTCCTTTTTTGGGTTTTATGGAAGCTTCATTACAAAAGAATGATTGGTTAAATCATTGACCACTGGTGATTGATTCAACCTTCAGCCCCCCTCCCCTCCGTGGAGGTCAGGAGAGTAGGATTTAAAGTTCCTACCTTGTAATCCCCTGGCAACCAGCCCCCATCCTTAGGTGGAATCCAAATGTCACCTCATTAACAAACAAAAGACACCTTTGTTGCTTTTATCACTTAAGAAATTCCAAGGGTTTTAGGAACTTTGTCCTATAAATGGGAATGAAGAGGAAATATATATATTTCTTCTTATAAATCACAATATCACAGCAGGGCACAGATAAAGTGATATTTAGAAGGAAATCAATGAAACTAAGAACATAATGGCAATAGTGAAAAATCAATGATATAAAACTTGCACATTAAAAATATCAACAATTAATTTGAAATGGATTATAGACCTAAATGTAAAACCTAAAATTCTGGAAGAAATACAGGAGAATATGTTTATCATCTTGGAATAGGCAATTATTTGTTAGATAGGAAATAAACTATAACATTTTTTAAATTGGGTATGATCAAAATGTAAAAACTTCTCTTTAAGAAGCATTATTAGAAAGTCTGGATACAATCCTTAGACTAGAAAAAATTTTGCAAAATCCATATAGGGTTAAAGCCTCACTTCAACAATATATAAAGAAACCTCAAAACTCATTATTAAGAAAACAAACAATGTAATTTTCAAAGGGGCAAAAGCTTTGAACAGACAGATCAAAGAAGATATAAGAATAGCAAATAAGCACACAGAAGGAATGGAAGGATGCTTAACATCTTTAATCATCAGATAAATGAAAATTAAAACCGCAATGTGAAACCACTACAGACCCACTAGAATGGCTAAACATAAAACCAAACTGAAATAAAAGAAAGAGTAAGAAAAGATTGAAAGTACTGAATGCTGACAAATATGTGTAGTAAGCAAGGAGAACTCTCAGACACTGCTGCAGAAGATGCAATGAAATCATATGTCCACAGAAAGCCTGTTAAAGAAAGTTTATAGCAGCTTTGTTCTTAATTTCCCCAAACTGGAAATGGTCAAAATGGCCATCAACTGGTGAATGAATAAAACATTGCTGTATATCTATGCAAATAAATTCTACTGAGGAAACACAGACATGAACTACTGAAACATGTAATAATACTGAATAATTTAAAAAGCATTATTCTATTTAAGAGAAGCTAACATTAAAGGTCATGTATTGTATGATTCCACTGATATAAAATGTCCGAAGTAGGTATGTCTATAGAGACAGAAAATAGATTAATGGTTGCCAGGGTCTTGGGTGGGAAGAGACAACTGTCTGCAAAGCAGTATGAAGGAACTTTTGGAGGTGATAGTATTATCCTGTATTCTGATTGTAGTGGTGATTTCACAACTTTATATATTTGTTAAAATTCATAGATTTGTGCAGCTAAAAAGGGTGAATTTTACTGTATGCAAATTATATCACTATACACCTGATTTTTAAAAATATTAGAAAAAAGACTGTCATTTAGCAGTTTTGATATATAAATATTAGAATTAATTAATAAGAGCTCAAAAATATGGAGGGAAGGAAATTATCAAAGATAGAAAAAAAAATTCCAACAACTAGAGAACATAATTCTCCACATTAAAAAGATCTACACATGTACTCACACACACACAGGAATATAAACACTAGATCCACACCAATGCATTCTTCATGAAAACTCAGATCAAGAAATATAAAGATGAGAATCATCAAATCCTTTATTTGAGGAAAAATAAAAGGCCATAAACAGTATGTCAAAAATCAGAAAGGCATCAGTCATCAGCAAAAGTGAAAGCTAGTAGACAACAGAGCTATGCCTTCAGAATTCTGAGGCAAAATGATTTCTACTTAGATTTACACTTCACCAAGTGTAAGGATGAAACGGGCATTTTTAAACATCAAGCTATCAACAATTTATTATGTATGAATACATTCTTAAAAGGCTACTGGAAGATATGTTTTACCATCTTAAGGGAGTAAATTAAGAAAATGGACATAAGTGCCAGGTATCAAAAAATCTAGCATCAAAATGTTGAAAGAAATCTCCAGTACACTGGAAATTTTATTTGTCTACTCTTGAATTTCTTTCATCATATTTTCTTTCGTATCAGCTAAACAAATTACTGACTTTTTAAATAGCCAAACATTTTGTACTTTGTAGCTTATAGAAATGATTTATAAAGAATAGAATTATTGTTTTAAATTAAGCTTTATATTCCTCCTCTATCATCAATATATATATTCTTTGATATATGTGATATATGTTCAATTTCAGTTATTAGTATATAAGCTCTTTAAAACAATTTAATAATGTATAATTATGTTCTACATCTACTTAGAATTCTACAAGTTCATCTAAATACTTTATTTTTCTTTAAAATAATTATAAAGTCAAAAAATGGTATATTTAACTGATGAGCAATACCCTCTGCTTTTTTGAAGGTTAGTTGCTTTGGACATATTAAAAACAACCTAATTCATCAATGCCTTGTCAGATTTTAATATGTGATGACAGCCTGTCAATTGACAAGAATGTAGGAAAGCATTTTCTTTACTAAGTTGACATTATAACTTGATGAATCCTGTGTTTCAATGACAGTCATCTCTTTGCCTTTCAACCAGCATGTTCTATTTGAAATTCAGTTTACAAGACACATTATGATAAAGGTCATTTGTTTAAAAACTCTATGCCCTTTCTCGCCTTTTGACTTTAAATGGAAAACACAAAGCACAATTTCCCACATTCAGAATCTTATATTTTTAGAGTATTTTTATTAGTAGGCTCCCATAATTGCAAATTTTAAAGCTATGCAAAAATCAATATCCTACTATCAAGACCAGTTATTGAAGAAATATGTACTTTGAGAAACCTCATCAGTGATTACCAAATGAAATAAAAATTAATAAATAAATGATGGCAATTTACTATATTGAGAAAGACAGCTTAACTCTTTTTCAAAGCTCTAGATGTATCTTAAATAAAATAAAGTAAGCTTGATTCCAAATCATCTTAAACATTATTTTATATGTAAAATTATGCTATTACCCAGAGTAGGATATAAAATATCCATAATTGGCTTTAAATTATACTGTATCCCTTCAAGCCCCCAAATTTCACAGAATCTCATCTCTCTGTTACCAGTATCCAGTGCTCCTACCTTAAATTTGATTGACTAGTTTGTGCCTGAAGTTGCTTCGATGGAAGCTCCCAAATAATCTCATCCTTACTTATGTTATGTGAGGGTTTTTTGTTAGTTTCTTCTTCAGAGAATGAAAGACAAATCCAAAAACTCTAGGGAGATGTCTCTCAGGTGACTCTGGAGGTTCACAATGAAAATTTTGACTCTATGAAGCTGTGAGGATGAGGGCAATTATATGTAGAAGGGATTGAGATGCTGAAATAATCCCCGATAAAATATCTTGGGAATGATAATCCTACATTGCTTCCATGTTTTATTTAAGCATCACCTAAGAGCAAAATCCTCAAAAAGAAGCCAGTATTCACTTGCAGAAATATGTTACTGAACAATACTCACATATATATATGTATTTGAACAATGAGGCAAGGTGTTTTGTGGCTAATTTCATGTTTAGGGGCATAGACTTTGCACACAGAAAGACCTGAGATTGAAAATCTTCCCTTATTAGGTGTATATACTTGGATAAATTATTTTCTTACTTGGAGGTGCTGTTTCTTATCTGTGTGTAACTGTATTTCCGTAGCAATTATTTTCTGGATAATTGCTCATGCTCATGCACTGCAGAACATCTAGCTCCTTTTCAGTCTTCCCCAGTTTTTTGGAGACCATAGGAATGTCTCAACTGTGCTTATGAAGATATTTGTTGGCCTCTAGTCTTCTCATGATTTGATATCACTGCAAATAAAAAATGACTTTAGTGGGGTTCCCACTGGAGCCCTCCGTAGGACTATTTGTCCCTGTTCTCTCCCATTACACCTCATTTTATCCTCCTCCTCTTTACAGGCCTCCATACCTATGGAAAATCAGTTAAGGTGAATTGGTACCCAGTGGCATCAGTCCACTGGGTCTTCAATAAAACGAGACCCTGAGTCCCATCTGAGGCCCAGTCAGAACCCATAACGGGTATAAAACTAGAATAAGAATTCATATTGTGGAGTTAATGAGGTAATTTATGTACAATTATTACATTTCTTCTGTTCCAAACACTGTATCAGGTACTTATATCCATTAGCATACTTAAAACCTATACCGTGCAAGCTATGCAGAATTATTATTTTCCCTGTTTCACAGATGAAGCAACTAAAACGTAGAGAAATTTGTTCAAATGGAACCAGCCAGCAACTAATTGAGCTAGATTTGAAAACTTGTCTGCTGTCATCTATATATAGCTGAGCCAACAAAGCATTTTTTTTCTCTCTCACTCTCTCTCTTTCTCTGTAGTTATCTGTCTCAAACTGTCTGATTCAATATATCTAATCATGCAAATTTGTGACAATTTTTTTTGCTGCTGTTGTGTTAATATTTCCAAGAAGCTAAAAAGGCAACAACTCAAATATAATGTTTGGGAAACAAAATTTTATGCTAAGATTATTTTAAAAATAAATATAACAAAAGATATATTTATGACATTGTCTGGAAGACTTTGGAAAAAGTATAAATATCTATCAGAGACATTCAAGATGGTGGAGGAGTAAGACGTGGAGATCACCTTCCTCCCCACATCAGAAATACAACTACATGTGGAACAAATCGTACAGAACACCTACTGAACACTGGCAGAAGACCTCAGACTTCCCCAAAGGCAAGAAACTCCCCACGTACCTGGGTAGGGCAAAAGAAAAAAGAATAAACAGAGACAAAAGAATAGGGACAGGACCTGCACCTCTGGGAGTGAGCTGTGAAGGAGGAAAAGTTTCCACACACTCGGAAGCCCCTTCGGAGACGGCGTGGCGGGGAGGAAGCTTTGGAGCCATGGAGGAGAGCACAGCAACAGCAATGCAGAGCACAAAGCAGAGAGATTCCCGCACAAAGGATTGGTGCCGACCAGCACTCACCAGCCTGAGAGGCTTGTCTGCTCACTCACCGGGGCGGGCGGGGGCTGAGAGGTGAGGCTCTGGCTTCAGAGGTCAGATTGCAGGGAGAGGAATGGGGTTGGCTGAGTGAACACAGCCTGAAGGGGGCTACTCCGCCACAGCTAGGCAGGAAGGTGTCCAGGAAAATGTCTGGACCTGCCGAAGAAGTAAGAGACCATTGTTTCGGGGTGCGCGAGGAGAGGGGATTCAGAGCACCGCCTAAATGAGCTCCAGACGTGGGCACGAGCCGCGGCTATCATCAGAGACACTGGAGATGGGCATGAGACACTAAGGCTGCTGTTGTAGCCAGCAAGTAGCCTGTGTGCAAGCACAGATCACTATCCACACATCCCCACCCGGGAGCCTGTGCAGCCCGCCATTGCCAGGGTCCCATGATCCAGGGACAACTTGCCCGGAAGAACACACGTCATGCCTCAGGCTTTTGCAACGTCATGCCGGCCTCTGCCGCAGCCGCTGCAGGCTCGCCCCGCATTCCATACCCCTCCCTCTCTCTGGCCTGAGTGAGCCAGAGCCCCCTAAACAGCTGTTACTTTAACCACTCTGTCTGAGCAAAGAAAAGACGCCCTCAGGTGACCTAAAGGCAGAGGTGGGGCCAGATCCAAAGCTGAACCCCAGGAGCTGAGCGAACAGAGAAAGGGAAATTTCTCCCAGCAGCCTCAGAAGCAGTGGATTAAATCTCCACAATCAACTTGATGTACCCTGCATCTGTGGAATACATAAATAGACAACGAATCATACCAATATTAAGGTGGTGGATTTTGGAAGCAACTATATATATATATATTTTTTCTTTTTCTCATTTTTTGTGTATGTGTATGCTTCTGTGTGTGATTTTGTCTGTAGAGCTTTGCTTTTACATTTGTCCTAGGGTTCTGTCTGTCCATCTTTTTTCTTCTTTTTTTGGACAGTTTTTACTGCTTGTTATCATTTGTACACTTGGTTTTGTTGCTCTCTGCTCTTTTTTTCTTAATTTTTAATAAATATTTTTAATTCTAATAACTTTATTTTATTTTTTTCTTTCCACTCAACGACCAGCAAGTTACAGTGCTGGACACCCTATGCCAAACAACTAGAAAGACAGGAATACAACTCCACCCATTGGCAGAGAGGCTGCCTAAAATCATAAGAAGGTCACAGACACCCCAAAGCATACCACCGGATGCGGACCTGCCCAACAGAAAGACAAGATACAGCCTCATCCACCAGAACACAGGCACTAGTCCCCTCCGCCAGGAAGCTAACACGACCCAGTGAAACAACCTTAGCCACTGGGGGCGAACAACAAAAACAGCAGGAACTACAAACCTGCAGCCTGAAGAAAGGAGACCACAAACACAGTAAGTTAAGCAAAATGAGAAGACAGAGAAACACACAGCAGATGATGGAGCAAGGTAAAAATCCACGAGACCAAACAAATGAAGAGGAAATAGGCAGTCTACCTGAAAAAGAATTCACAGTAACAATAGTAAAGATGATCCAAAATCTTGGAAATAGAATGGAGAAAATACAAGAAATGTTCAACAAGGAACTAGAAGAACTAAAGAGCAAACCAACAATGATTAACAACACAATCAATGAAATTAAAAATTCTCTAGAAGGAATCAGTAGCAGAATAACTGAGGCAGAAGAATGGATAACTGACCTGGAAGATAAAATAGTGGAAATAATTACCACAGAGCAGAATAAAGAAAAAAGAATTAAAAGACATGAGGAAAGTCTCAAAGACCTCTGTGAAAACATTAAACACACCAACATTCGAATTATAGGGGTCCCAGAAAAAGAAGAGAAAAAGAACGGGACTGAGAAAATATTTGAAGAGATTACAGATGAAAACTTCCCTAATATGGGAAAGGAAATAGTCAGTCAAGTCCAGGAAGCTCAGAGAGTCCCATACAGGATAAATCCAAGGAGAAACATGCCAAGACACATATTAATCAAACTATCAAAAATTAAAGACAAAGAAAAAATATTAAAAGCAACAAGGGAAAACCAAAAAACAGCTGATAGTTCAGCAGAAACTCTGCAAGCCATAAGGGAGTAGTAGGACATATTTAAAGTGATGAAAGGGAAAAACGTACAACCAAGATTACTCTACCCAGCAAGGATCTCATTCAGGTTCGACAGAGAAATTAAAACCTTTACACACAAGCAACAGCTAAGAGGATTCAGCACCACCAAACCAGCTTTACAACAAATGCTAAGGAACTTCTCTGGCAGGAAACACAAGAGAAGGAAAAAACTTACAATAACAAACCCCAAATAATTAATAAATGGTAATAGAAACATACATATCAATAATTACCTTAAATGTAAATGGACTAAATGCTCCAACCAACAGACAAAGACTGGCTGAATGGATACAAATATGGGACCTGTATATATGCTGTCTAAAAGAGACTCAATTCACACCTAGAGACACATACAGACTGAAAGTGAGGGGATGGAAAAAGATATTCCATGCAAGTGGAAATCAAAAAAAAGTTGGGGGCTTCCCTGGTGGTGCAGTGGTTGAGAGTCTGCCTGCCGGTGCAGGGGACATGGGTTCGTGCCCCGGTTCGGGAAGATCCCACATGCCGCGGATTGGCTAGGCCCGTGAGCCATGGCTGCTGGGCCTGCGCGTGCGGAGCCTGTGCTCCACAACGGTAGAGGCCACAACAGTGAGAGGCCCGCGTACTGCAAAAAAATAATAATAATAAAATAATAAATAAAAGTAGTCATAGTAATTTACCAGTGTTACCATTAGTGGGGAGACATTAATACCTGAAATGTTAAAGAAGAAGAAAGTTTGTGAATAGATTATGATAAAAGGTAGACTTATCACTACAAAGTACATGGTAGCATAGACACTGGATTTTTTGTTTATTTAAATGAAACACATATTTGATGTACACATAAACATAGAACATTAAAATGTTTTACCCTGTGATATTCTTACGGAAATATTAATATACAAAACTCTCTAACGTGTCACAAGGATTTCTTTCAAATTCTCCATTATAGAATACACAAAGTTCAATTTTTTTATGCCATCAAAGGGAGACCTAATTTAGGAGTTTAGATTTCCTTAAAGAAATGCAGGTAGGTGAGGGCCTGAGGAATACAGCTAAAGCTATTACACCTGGGAATCATTATGAATGATCATGATTGGAAATGGAAGTTACTGGGAGTTAAGAGTGGAACTGTCTCTCTTACCAGAAACAAAATTTTAAGGATCAAATATTTTATTTATATTTTTTTCAATTTCCATTTATTTATTTATAATTTTTATTTTATATTGGAGTATAGTTGATTAACAGTGTTGTGTTAGTTTCAGGTGTATAGCAAAGTGATTTAGTTATACATATACATGTATCTATTCTTTTTCAAATTCTTTTCCCATTTAAGTTATCACAGAATACTGAGCAGAGTTCCCCGCCGCTATACACTAGGTCCTTGTGGGTTATCTATTTTAAATACAGCAGTGTGTACAAATATTTTAAAAAGAAACTGCCTCATGTTAGAGTATGTAGTTATAGTGTTCTCATTAAAAATTTTTCAGAGCCTTAAATTATCTAAATCACATAATGAAGTTAACACATGTCTAAATAACAAAGTAATTTACAACTGCTAAAAATAACTGCATTAAATAGTCTGAATATGGAAATTCCATGAGTTACAGGCAGACATATATTGTCCTATAATTGATCAATGTGGCTTGTTAACTAGATTTTGCACACACATATAATCATCATATAAGTGTGATACTTGGCATTATCAGACTATATTACTTTATAACTCAAATTCTGAATCACTTAAAATGTGTTTTAATTATTAGTTAAATGTGTTTAATTACCACTTATTAGGCATATTTGCAGTTAACATTACATACTGAATGTATTTTTTTATTTACTGAATGATCATATTAGCCCATGCATACTGGCAAATCAACCATGAGACTTTTGCTCTATGACTTACCTAAAAGTTACATTTTTAGAAGCTAGGTTTTGGTATATATGTATTTCTATACAGTTCATATTTTTTTTTTAGTTTTTTAAATTGGAGTATAGTTGCTTTACAATATTGTGTTAATTTATACTGTACAGCAAAGTGAATCAGCTATACGTATACATATATCCCCTCTTTTTTGGATTTCCGTCTCATTTAGGTCACCACAGAGCACTGAGTAGAGTTCCCTGTGCTATACAGTAGGTTTTCATTAGTTATTTATTTTATACACAGTATCAATAGTGTATATATGGCAATCCCAATCTCCTAATTCACCACTGCTTTCACCCTTGGTATCCATACGTTTGTTCTCTATGTCATATGTTCTTAGTGATATTTTTGTGATACAGAGGTGATTTTTGAATTTAGATTTTATATCATTTGTGCAATAGAAATGAATGCTTGCATTGCTAAATGATAATAACATTTTTACTTCTGCAGTATTTCTATAGCAACGCTGGAAATTATTTTTAAGAATAGGGACTGTGTCAAATTCCCTGGGTTGACTTTCCAACTGCATCAATTATGAACCTTGTGACACTGAACAAGTTACTACTTAACTCCTCTAAGCTTTTTTTCCCCATCTTTGAAAAGAAAGATGTAGTAACACAACACAATAGGTACTTAACCCAACTAAATGAGATATTCACAATATCTGGAACATGGATAATGTTCAGTAATTATTAGGCTTTATTTTTCATTGTATGTTTTTACCTTTACCAAAATATAAGTTCCAGTTAATACCACTACCAAATTTTACTTCAATCTATTAAAAAATATTGTGAACAATTCCACTTTCAAAAAATACTCAAAATTTTAGTGCTATAAATCAAATAACTAAAGTAAGAAATTATATTTTGAATAGATACCACAATTAAAAGACAAAATATCCCCTTTGAATGTTTATTTCAATCCTAAGTAATGCACACTAAACTTTACTTTTGCTTAACCATACAGAAACAGTAAAGGGAACATGCATTTTCCTGTTTTTTTTTTTTTCCTTAGCCTTGTGGGAAGTTTCTTAATTTTAACAGATTTTATTCACAGCAGACTTCTATTGAATCATATCTTATATAACTGATCTGACCCATGTTCAAATTATTAACTGTATATTTTTTGAGATCAAATCTTTGTTTCTTCCATTACAATTTTTTAGCAGACTTTATTTTCTTGAACAGTTTCAGGTTTCCAGAAAGCTTGAGCAAAAAGTATAGAGTTCCCATATTTTCCTCTTCCCCACCTCCTGTTTCTCCTATCATTAACATCTTATGTTGGTGTGCTACATTTATTAAAATTGATAAGCCAATATTGATACGTCATTAACTAAAATCCATAGTTTACCTTAAGATTCACTCTTTCTGTTATACATTCTATGGGTTGTGACAAATGTATAATAACATGTATCTGCTGTTAAAGTACCACACAGTATAGCTTTAATACCTGAAAAGTCCTCTGTGTTTTACTTATTTATCATCACCTCCCTTCCCCAGACCCTCAGTCAGCCACGGATCTTTTTGCTGTGTTCGTAGTTTTGCCTTTTCTACCATGTCACATAATTTGGGATCATACAATATGTAGCCATCAGGTTGTCTTCTTTCACTTAGCAATATGCGTTTAAATATGCTCCATGTTTTTTTGTGGCTTCATATCTTTCTTTTTATTATTGAATAATATTCCATTGTGTGTATGTACCACAGTTTATCCATTCACCTATTGAAGGACATCTTGTTCACTTCCAGGTTTTAGTAATTATGAATAAAGCTGCTATAAACATTTGTGTGCAGGAGTTTTTTTGTGGACATAATTTTTCAACACTTTTAGATAAATACCAAGGAGTACAATTGCTGGATCACATGGCAAGAGAATGTTTAGTTTTGTAAGAAATTGTCAATATATTTGTCAAGATGAACGTACAACTCTGCATTCTCATGAGCAATGATGAAACAGCTTACAATTTTTTTTAGGAAAGAGAAAGGGTTTTTTTTCCTCTAATTCTCAAAAAATTTATTTAGGTTCCAAATTCTAAAGAATAAAGAGTTTTTATAAGGTAATGGAATAATTTATTCAGGACATTGTTTTCTATAGAGAATTGTCACTTAAAAACTGAAGATGAGGAGACAATGCTATTGGAGTCTGGTTAAAGGGTGATTTAGAGAGACAAAAAGTTTTCCTAGGTAAAAATGTATGAACTTTCAAGGAACCTGCTCACAACAAGTGATAATTAATGTAACTTTGATCCTAAATACTTAGTTCTTTCTTAGATGAAGTCACTGCTTCACCTGTGCAACATTTTTATGGTTGTAATTAGATGAAAACATTTTTTGGTCAGTTTATAATTATTTCAATCCAGGGATTTATTTTTATTTCATATTTTAAACTGGTTTTGGTGCTGGGTAAATTTAATTTTTATGTACATAGAGCTTTATTTGCTTAAGAGTGAGAAAATTAAATATTTATGCCCTGTAGCCATTCAAGCGGTCTACTTATACAGGTTCTGCTCAAATCAAAGAGTCTGTCATACCACATTGTGCATTTCGGTACAGCTATAGAAGGAAGTGGAAAATAAATTATTTGCTTTAGTGCATGTAATATATTGATATAGTGAATTACCTAATACAAGTTATTATTTTTAAAAATAATGATAATTAATAAAGTGACTCTGGCATGCCGGATTTTATCATGTCCCTTTTTTAATGGATTTCAAAGCACTTTCCTTTTATTTCCTTGTGAATTACCTATAAATGTTCTATGTCTTTGATGACTGAATAATAATCTCTGTCTCTCTTGAGACATAAGTTATTTATGGGGAGGGAAGTCATCAAGGTTTGGGCTATGAAATCAATATCCTGAATTCAAATATTGTTTCCATAATAAGTCTTAAAATCACTTCCAAAACCTCACTAAGTTGTACGTTCCTCAGCTGTAAAACATGAACATTTCCCTCAGTTTTCTTGTGGCTATAGATTGGCATGGAGCACTTATCTTGCTAAGTGGCATAATACAGGCTGTGTAAATGCTGACTGCTGTTACTATAATATGGTGCAGTGTGTGTCACATAGCACATATTTGATGAGGGCATAAATGAGCATATGGAAAGGAGAAAGAGACATTATTACTGCAAAAAAATCTTTGTTATATTTGAAAAGAAACACTCTACTAAAATATTCTCTTTGATCTTCTATTTTCCAAAGGAAATGAATAGACAGCACTGGTAGTTTTCATCTGATGGAAAATACCCTTGCTATGACTTCATCAATTTTCCCCTAAAAACCATCCCTACATGTAATTTTTTTAGTGAGTTCCCTGTGCATGTTTGCTGATACTTCCTTCACACATTGGAACATTTGAGTGAACAAACTCTTCCCACATAAAATATCAACGTAAACTGTATTAAAAGTACATTTTAGTTCCTGTATTGGGCCCATAAAATATACCCTCATACCCCACATGAAAGTTTTGAAAATGCTGACCATCTTCTTTGATGGCAAGAAACCTTCTGTCACTCACCCACACCACATCTTGAACCTCATTTGCAGTGTGGAAAATAAGTTCCAATTGTGCCATATTCCAAATTTCCTATCCTTTGAGGACCCTGGCAAAAGAGATTTTATCCTTTGCTGTTCGTGTGATAATGCTTCCATGATTTCATTGAAGTTACCTCATAAAATATAATGATAAACAGAAGGGTTACCCTTTTTTCTAGTGGGAATGCTTCATATAAAGAAGTATAATTTCCCTTGTGGTTTGGAGTACCATATGGCTTTTTCCCACTTGCTTTAGACTTTTTTTTTAAAGACAATAAAGATTAACTTTATCTTTTAAGGTTTAAGAGACCCCAAAACTTATCACAGTTTTCATCATCAGACCACAACACAGAGCAAATATTATATACCCACTCCGAGGAAAGCTAAGATAAAGTGGCAATATTAACAGGTTCTAAGAGCTGTCACAAATATTAAATCAGTATGTGGGTTGTTCAACATCAGGTTTTTTTGTTGTTTCTTTTCCTTTAAATAGATTTTTCAACTGTGATAGGTTGAGCTTTTTAACAACATTTGTAAATGGGCACTTACTTGACTGTATTTTCAAAAGCCACGAAATGCCACATGAAAGCCACCCCAGTTTGGCTAGCAACATAACTGGAATATACTGGCTTTTCTGGTGCATCTTCTTTAAATTCAAAAGAAATATCTCCCTGATTAATTTTAAAACAAGGCTTGGCAGGAGCATACCACATGCTTACAAGGCCAGAGTACCTGAGTAAACCTCTTTTTTTCCCTAAACATATCTGCCTTGATTTGTGACCACACACTCCTTACCTTAACCACAATTTATCTATTTTTGAAGTTCACTGAATTTTTACCACTAAAGCCTGTTAGCTAAGCCATGAAGCCCTCAAACATTCACTGTCAATGTAGCATGATGGTGCTACAGTAGCACTATAGGTAGCATGATGTTCTCGTGGGCTATAGTGTTCATGCCATGCTCTTGTATCATTACCTCCTTGACTCTGCTTTGGCTCTTAATAACATTCATTAAAAAAAAAAAGGCCACTTGAGAGACATCTCTGTGTGCCATTATCAAATCTTTGAACTTTTATTGACTGTACTTAAGCTCTGTTCATACCTTCTCTTCCGGTATTCGTATACTTTAAGACAAAACTGGTGCAAGAGAGTGCCCTAGAGTGGTTTCTAAGAACCCTTGAAACCACTTGGTCAGGAACAACACGGAAGCAAAATACCACGTATTACAAACTTACTCAGGAAATTCAGTCCTAAAATGTTTTATTTAAGGACATCAATACATAAAATTATCAAATATCTTTGTGCACTTTTTATCCAGTAGGATGACTATTTTATTTTTTGGTCTTCAGTGTTCTTACTCTGCTCTTCCTTTAAATATCCTTCATGCTTCAGTACCCTGACATCACTTAAAAACAATTTTCTTAAGCCAAACCATTTGAAAAGAAATGTGATTGAAAATAGCTAGATAAGGTAAAATTTGCATAAAGTACATGTGCCATGTGTGTGTATATGTGTACATGTGTCTATGTGTCTATATAAGTGAAAATTTAGAACATAGGAACAGCTATTTGCCCAAATTCCATTCTAATTTATGACTTCATTAATCTCCATGTTGAATATTAAATCAACAAAAGGTTTAAATTTGTTCCTCTACATTTAAATATTCCATAGTAGGAAAGGTTTCTATCAGACAAGAGAATATAAGCATAGCAGTGGCTTAGGAATAGAATTCATTGCAGAAAATCAGGAAATGGTTAAGATTAATCATTGTACATATATGTATACTACATATGTTCCATGAAAACTTAGGTTGACCAAGGTTTATATAAACCCAAAAGGAAAACAGAATAATAAGAAACAAAGAATAATATAAAAAATTCTATAAGAACTATTACATTTATTCTTTGTACCTCAGGTAAGAACCACTCTGAGACATTATAATACATGAAAACTTTGATCTTTTTTGTTTTTAAATTTTAACTTAAGGAAATTTTTATCATTCCAATATTTAACAGTCCATCCATTTTTCAACATTCATTAAGTATCTATTTACATCAAACATTGGACTATGTTTGTCACAATAAAGGCACTCATAAAAGTCCTTAGAGTTAGCCTAAATTTGTAGAGGATCATTCATTCCCTCTCTGCATATTGATTTTCTTAAGACGTAAAAGAGGGCAATGCATTATATGACTTTAAAGTTATTTCTTTTTTCTTTTCTGCAATTTGATGGCTCTAGTTTTTTCTCTAAGACATCATTTCCAATGTAGTAAATCCCAGACCATTCTCTTTGGAACTCCATGTACCTGGAGAAGCACAAGGGTTCTAAAAAAAATTCCCAAGACACTTAAAGGAATAGAAGGAAAAGCCAATGGAAAATTATTTTCACTCATTCTTTCCTTTGATTTTCATTAGGCAAAGCCCAGCTTCCTTTCAGAACTCCCCAATTCCGTAAGACCTTAGACAAAGACTCTGCTGTGTCACAGAATAAACATTAGCCCAGAATACATGACACTTGGCTTTTAGTCCCAGTTCTGGCTATGTAATTCCCAAGTCTTTTAACTAATGAGGAACCCTGTTTCCTTATTTTTAAAAAGAAAAGATTGAACAAAATGAACTACACAGTTCACTTTCTGTCTAAAGTATTGAACAGATATTTATGAGATGATTTTAGAATTTATACATTCAAAATCCTTCCTCTTTAAAAAATGCATACAATCCCTTAGAAACTGAAGAACTCATTTGGTAAGTTTAGTGTAATTTAATAATTAATTTTAAGTAATAAAAACGATAGGGCTTCCTTGAACACTATAGCTAAAGCTATGAGGTTTATTTTAAAATTGTTTATTGTTTGTTTCTCTTGCTTGAATGTAGGTCCTCAAAAGCCAAAGACAATGTCTTCTTTATGCCCCCACTGAATTCACAATACAATGCCTGGAATACAATGGTAGTTTGATAATTTTTTGAATAAATAGGTGAAGCTTAAAGAGAGCAATCCCTTATCACATATTTTTAAAACTATTAGAAAAAAAATTATGGGATCAAGATGGGCAGAAGGAATGGAAATTTCACAGAGAAGATCAAGGAATATTCTTCCATTGAAAAAAATTTTGAAAATCACATCTGTTGGGGATGCTGCTAATATTGTGCTTTCTGTCCTTCTTAGTAATGAAGTGATAAGGACAAAAGGCAAGAAAGTGGAGATGCTATCTAAAGTTCAATGAGATATTAGAGTTCATTAAGCAATATCCAAAAGATTTACTGAGTATTCACTAGACATGGGGTGGTAAGTAAGTGGAAAGTTAAGCCTTGTTCATTGCTGACATTTAGCAAATTTACTTCTAAACATGATTTTGGGATCAATTTCATAGTTTATGTTTCTTCTACAGAACAAGTCCTGTTACATCACTTTTCTAAACCTTTACAAACCCATGGTCTATTTTTGTAAACACAAAAATAGTAAGGTCTCATTTAATGTAATTTAAAATTGTAAAATATTGCAAATACTTGAATAAACATTAAAGTACTGCAATTTTTACAACATTTTTGAAATTAAATTGGTTCCCAAAGATTCACTAGGCCTCTCTCCATGCCCACTTCCCTCTTGCCTTGCCCTTGTGAATGTCAAAGTTTGTATATACTTAAATTATTTCTTATACCTCTGCCCAGAGGGAAGAAAAAAATAGAGAACTAAAGCAGTTATTCAAATTATCCTAATCAACATGTTCATTTCAGTTATTGTGGTGCCTACTGTCTTTGTCTGCCCAGCACTCCTCCTCTCTTCTTCTGGTGACAGAATCTAATCCCCGACCCCAGGCATGTGACCTAAGTTGGAAGACTCAAAATCTATAAACTAGCTTCGAAAGATTTATCCAGAGGTGGACATAATAATCTAAGAAAGTACAACTGGAATCATTTCCTTGATTTTTTTTTTTTTTTTTTTTTTGCGGTACGCGGGCCTCTCACTGTTGTGGCCTCTCCAGTTGCGGAGCACAGGCTCCGGACGCGCAGGCTCAGCGGCCATGGCTCACGGGCCCAGCCGCTCCGCGGCATCTGGGATCCTCCCAGACCGGGGCACAAACCTGCGTCCCCTGCATGGGCAGGTGGACTCTCAACTACTGCGCCACTAGGGAAGCCCCATTTCCCTGATTTTTAACTGGAACTAATGTACCTGTATAATGGGGTTGGAGGTATTGCATGTCCATGCATGTGGAGTGGGGTAGAGATACCTTGTTTTTCTATGGTCATAGAGCTGTATGGATATAACCCCAGAGCACATTTCCCGATCACACAGAGAGCATGAAGCTGCAAGAGAAGAAAATCAGAGAGAGAGACAGCAGAGACCATCCTGAGAGTATCAAGTTTCAGTATTTCAGAAATGCACTGATACCTACAGTTCTTCCTTCAATTCTATGAAGTATGCTAGTGTCCATTCAACAAATGTTCATTTTGCTTAAAAAATAAAATATAAAATAAAGTAGGAGAGATGCCAAATATCTAGAGATAGGAGACAGGACCCTTCATGTCGTTTTACTTCTCCCTTGGCTCCCATGTGTCCACATACTGACTCTAATCATTAAAAATATATATGCATACTATTTCCAAAACTGCAAACCTTTTGTTTCTTTCCCCAAATATTGTACACAGAGAAGGAGTTCTATCTATTTCTTAAATATTCAAATTGTAAGTGTGATAATAGACCACCTTCATTTAATCTTAGGCCAGATTCCCTGGATACAGACTCTGAGATGGAGAGGAGTTGAATGCCACAGGTATTTTGGGGAATGCTCTCAGGAGCAACACCTGTGAGGGAGGAGGACAGGCCAGCAAGAAAGCTGGATTGTAAAGCAGTTACAGCAGCACCCTCAGCCCATCCCACAGTGGCTCTGGAGAAAGATCAGTACTTTGGAATTGTTCTCAACCAAGACAAATGGCCAAGCATTGTACCTCACTGTTGGCCTGTCACTGGATACAGGTTTCTCTTGGGGTAAGTGGTGTGTCTTGGGCAAGATAGCTCCGTTTTAGCCAAGGGCAATTTCCGGAAAGATGCACCTATAAGTTATAAGAAGCCAATATTCCTACTCACAGAAGCAACATGTGCACTGGTCTTAAAAGAGGAAAAGGAAGTACACAGAGCATTATATTATTTTACTAATCTCTCATATTAGATATTGTTGTTAATTGTGTTTTCCTAATTAGAATATAAATGTGAATGATCATAAGGTGAAGAAATAGCAGTAAAGTAAGGTTCTGTGTGTATATATATATATATATATATAGAGAGAGAGAGAGAGAGAGAAGCTGATACAAATTTAATCATCAAAAGCTTTAGCAGGAATACCTTTATCTTCAGATCTTATATTTATGTAGCCACCAAAGATATTACTTTAAAATTTTCTTCTTGAAAGTCTTGTCACAATACAATTTAAAAAGAATCAAGGTGGCCTCATATAGAAACTATGACTGATCATTCAGTTTCATCAGCAATGTCCCTACTAAATTTGTATCCAATTAACTCACACATTTGTAATTTTATAAATGCTAAATATATTTCATGCATTTATATATTCATGTAGTATAAATATATTTATACTAAATATGTTTCATGAATTTATATTCTGCCTGCCATCTAAAAATAAAAGTTTATTTGAGAATAGATGCTGAGTCTTCACTTTCATTTGTGGTTATACACTCAACATAAATCATTTATTTAATTACCATGTTGACTCACTGGTTTTATTTTACTTTTTACATTCTGTTTTACCACAGTTATGTTCTGTTTTACCACAATTCAGAATCTCTGTCCACTTTCTGTGTGTGTGCTTTAAAACAACAGAAATGTATTGTCTTACAAATGTATTTGTAGGACAAATGGAGGTTAGAAGTCCAAAATCAAGGTGTTGCCAGGGCCATGCTCCCTTTGAAATTTGTAGGAGGAAAATCAATCCTTCCTTGCCTCTCCCTCCATAGCTTCTGGTGGTTTGCTGGTGATCTTTAGTTTCTTTATCCATTTTTTTTTTGATACTAAAAGATACTATATACTCGAAGACAATAGATTACTTTGGAATACATATAAATTACATTAAGTAAAATCACGGTTGACTCAATTCCATGGCTCAATATATGAATAACAATTCTAGCACTAATGAACACATGATAATAGGACAAACTCAAGTTAATCAGGATGAAATTTTTAGTGCCAGGTCTGATTTAGCCATGGATATATACATTTATAGTCTTTTTAGCCAACCATAATTGAGCAACTTATGCTTGGAATTAAATCATAGAACCATTGTTGCTAGCTCATTTAATATTTGTGCACCAAATAAAGTCAGTTACAGCCATTAAGAAATATCATTACTGACATAAAAATGAACTTAAAGCATCATAATTAAGAAATATCATTACTGACATAAAAATGAACAACTTAAAGCATCATAGGTAGCTTATACCAATTGATGTTTGTCTTTAAGTCTCCAAACTATTCACCAGTGTTAAAGGAGTAATTTGATTCAGTCTTGAGGAGCTCAAATGACGTGCTCTCCATTTTGTTACAGACAGTACAAAACTTACTGTTTTTCAGTAACATTTGTCATTACCAGATTAGTATACTGTTTTCTCTTGAAAATTACATTTTCTCTCCATTAAATAATACTCCAGTGACCTAAAAGCTGATATTCTCTTATTCTTCAGACACTACCATACCCTGAAGTCTTGATGGAATTAAGGAAGAAAACCAGTGAAAATTAAAGCTGTTTCCTAAAAGGAGAATTTTTTTCTTCTTTTGTCGCTTCATTTCTTTATCTTGGTTTTATAATAAGTACGGGTAAAGATAAATTTTATGACATAAAAGTAAAAGTATGAAAGCCTGATCAATCAATTTTTCTTGATTTTCCTTTCTCATTCCCTATTAAAAATAAAATATATAGGTAGAAATGAGATAGATATGAAATATTTCACTTCCATGTTTTGTGAATTAGTCAAACTTTTTACCAGTAAGATAAATGTTACTCCAAGTCATTAACTGACTTACCAAAAATATTCATTAAGTGTTTGTTGTGTGCATTGTATTGCTGAATATTGTTAAGAAAGTAACAAGTACAGGGTAAGTTCCTGCCTTTGAAAATGCTATTAATCTGTTGGGAAGACAAGCTGTGCATATGAAAAGATGTAATAATAATTCTAAGCAACAATATGTGATAATGGTGATGAATGATAAAAACTGAGTTCTATATTAGTTTTCTAGGGCTGCCATAAAAAAACACAGACTTGGTGGTTTAAATAACAGAAATTAATTTTCTCACAGTTCTGGAGGTTGAAGTCCAAGATCAAGGCACTTGCAGATTCAGTGTCTGGTAAGGACCCATTTCCTGATTAGTGATGGATGCAGAATATGAACAAATTTCCCTTCTCATTTGCAGAATGGTGACAGACTCAATCATGTGCAGACTCTATAGACAGAAGAGATAGCAGCGCTGTCAGTGCACATTCCTTGGACATGACAGAGGGCCAATATAACCAGTAATATTGAGAATAGTTGCATAATCATACTAGACAAAAGTTTGACCAACAGCATCAATGCCCTTAGGCCCAAGGGGAAATTCTGCAAGGCAGGAGGTCATCATGCAATGATAACATGACTAAAACTCGTTGTCTATAATCTTACCATTGGAGGAAGGTGTCAGAAGAGAAAATGCAGATTTCTAGCTCTCCCACATGACAAAGAATCCTCACAAAAAGTCTTGGCATGACAAGAGCTAATGTACAGAAGTATGGAGTGCAGAGAATGCAGTGAAACAGATGACCAAAAGAGCAGAAACAAGAGTACAGAGAGCTTTTAGGGGTAAAGCACATTTGAATTGTCTAATTCTTTGAGATCTGTCGAGCAGGCTGAAGGTATCAGATGCAATGCAGGGTGTGGGGAACATAGAGTTAAATTAGACATGGTCCTAGGAGTCAAAGATCTTACAGTTTAGTGGGGCAACGCTAAGTGTATTATAAATTGAAAAGTGCACTAGTTTCTATGTTAGAAGTGTATAGAGGTACATCAAAGAAAGAGTGGTCAAGTTTAGGTATCGACAGAGACTCTCCCAACATGTTTTGTGTAAACGAAAAAGTATGCTGTTGAAAATTAAAGGATAGGGCTTCCCTGGTGGTACAGTTGTTCAGAGTCCGCCTGCCGATGCAGGGGACGTGGGTTCGTGCCCCGGTCCGGGAAGATGCTACATGCCGTGGAGCGGCTTGGCCCATGAGCCATGGCCACTGTGTCTGCACGTCCGGAGCCTGTGCTCTGCAACGGGAGAGGCCACAGCAGTGAGAGGCCCGCGTACCGCAAAATAAAAAAAAAAAAAGAAAACAAAAAAAAAACTTAAAGGATAAGCAAATGCTGTAAGAGTCTGAGAATCCTATATACCAGAAAAAATATTGTGGCAGGAGGAAGGGCAGTGTATGGAACAGTAGGGCAGTTAAGGACTAGTACCAGAACCATGGCCAGATAGCGCAGGGGCTTAGAGCAGGAGATATGGAGACTGAATGGCTCCTGGAACTCTGGGTTTGCCATTTAGCATGCTGGCAAACTTAGTCAACATCTCTGTGCCTCTGTTTCCTCATTTGTTAAATGCTTTTGTAAATATTAAATGATTTGATATTTATATGCTGTCACACTAGAGTGACCGGTTAATCTGGGATTGCTCTTCTCAAAGAGAACAGTCACTGTGGGACACAGAGGAGGAAGGTTCACTAAGACACCAGATAAACACTTCATTCCTTCTGGTGAGGCAATTTTATTCAAATGTTGGGCAGTATGAAGTGAGGGAGTACTACAAGCTGCATAAGATTTAAATACAATGCAAAATTCTCGGGATAGTTGCCCATTCTCCTTAGCTCTAAGTATTTTTTTGTTGGAAAAAATAAAGAATCACAGCACTAACCATGTTCTGGAGAGACACTGATTCTTAGCATAAAGGAACTGGCAGTCAAACAGGATCAGGGCTGTATAACAAACATTTAGTTATGACTACATTTACAAAAAAGCATATCTATGTAGGACTTCCAGAGTCTTGTTTGGGATTCTGCATTATTTTCTGAAGTCTCAGATTAATGAATTCATCAGATACTTCAAACTTAAATTAACTAAATTTAATACAAGCAAATGTAGGGAATTTTTCCTGTTATTCTGGAAATGTCTGTTGAGCTCCAAAATTGTGATTATCAATAGTCACAAAATAACTCCACAGAATGTCAAGGAACTGCCAGAATACTTCATCTAGGATTACTAAAATGTAGCCAAGCTAAGCCCTTACACATCACCCTTTCAACTACAAACCTTCAGCCTATATAAAGAAGAGGCTAGGAAGATAGCCTTTAAATAAAAGCAACCGGAATGTTAATATTAACTCAGTGTTTATACGCACTGGTGGCAACAAAGCTCTAAGGCCATAGTTCACCTATTGTCCAGGACTGATTACAATGTGTTGTCACATCTCTGCAGGGAGTCTGATGTCAGTTTCTGAAGTATGCAAACCGATAGACTGGTGCTAGCTAGTGAACAAGGACAGACACCCGGATAATTTCAGAGAAACAAGGACAGGCACTGAGATAATGAAATGTAGAGATGGAGTCAGGGTCAGAATGAGAAGATAGAAAATTCAATGCCCTCTGTGGCTCCATAAAAATGTAAAATAGGGAAATAAAATTCATCCAACAGGGAAAGTTCTTAAGCGGTTTCATAATTTCTGTCTCGGTATTTAATCTGACCTAAAAGTTACTTAGATGGGATCTCACATTCAAAAATAATAGGCTAGACTGTCTGAGACTGTAGCTCATGCTGAGAATATTTCAATACACTGGACAAAATATGTTTTTTAATCTCTTTGGAAGCCTCAGGAAATTATTAACAGTGAGAATATGCTGGGCTAAGAAGAGAAGAGAAGACGAGAGAAGTTAACTCAAACCTTGAGGCCACTTTTTCCCCTTAAGCAACTGCTGATTCTAAAAGTGAAATTGGTGTCAGAAAAGATAATAAACCAAGTGGAGTTTTTAGAGGTCTCATAGGGCTTGAGAGAAAAGTCAGAAGTCTGAGAAGGAGAAGGGCCTCTGGTAAAAATTGCAGGCTTCTAGTGGGAGCCCTAAAGGAATGAGGGTGAACCAGAAACAGACTAGCTGTCAGAAGGAGTAGAGTACGTAACCCTCTCAGTCCATCTTCGGACTGAGGATAATTCGCCTCGAGAAGTGTTTCAGGCCATAAACAAAAACCAGTCTTCTCTCAAGGAAAATATTATTGATCAGACTTGCCAGGAAGTTTTACACATTTTATTAGTACATCCTCTCTTTTGTGTGTTTGATGCTGTTTCATTGATTGCTGCCTTTATTTTTTTGGCTTTTTTTTTTAAACTTAATTTGCTGGGATTATTTTTCTTAACTTCTTGAGATTGATGCTTAGATCACTGAATTTCATCTTTCTCCTTTTCTCATATATGCATGTAAAACTAAAAATTTTTCTCGAATCATGGATTAAGTTTAAATTTTCTGAGTGAAAGTTAAAAGTTCACTATTATATTTATAAACATATATATACACACATACATATAGTTAAAATCCAATAAATCATCTTTATTAATTATATAATTCTAAGCCTTTATGACTTTTCTTATTTCATACCTACTTGAATTGGCCAAATGTTGAAAGAAATATATTTAAATTTCCTCCAAAATTACTCTATACCTCTTGATTTCTCTTTTATATGTTATATAGTTTTTGCTTTACATATTTTGCTCTGGAATTACTCTTGCCAAAACTTTGTTGGCACCTATATTGCCATTGTTCATTTTGCTCTTGGTTATGGTAAAGTGACTTTCTTTGTTTCATTGAATGTTTTGTACCTTGTAGACAAAAATTTTAATACTAATATCACAACTGTTAGTTTCTAATATTAAAGTATTTACTTGGGTTATTAGCCATGACTCCTGCATTTGCAAGTACCAAAATAAGTCTAACTAGTTTAAGGATAAAAGAAAATTTCTTGGCCTAAAGAACTAGTGCAATTCACAGGATTGAGGAAGCAGCTATCAAAATGTAGCCTTGGGGCTTTCGTAGTGGCGCAATGGTTGAGAGTCCGCCTGCCGATGCAGGGGACACGGGTTCGTGCCCCGGTCCGGGAAGATCCCACATGCCGCAGAGCGGCCAGGCCTGTGAGCCATGGCCGCTGAGCCTGTGTGTCCAGATCCTGTGCTCCGCAGCGGGAGAGGCCACAAGAGTGAGAGGCCCGCATACTGCAAAAAAAATGTAGCCTTGATGACTAAACTAAGATTCAACTTAGCCAGTATTTCCTTATATCAACTTCAATCACTCCTTAGCCCTTCTTGGCTTTATTTCTTCTCATTTCAGGAGCTTTTTCCCACATGACAAGTAATATAACAGACCCCAAATCATATTCCTACAGCATGGACCGCAGAGGCCAAGCCCGCAAATCTGGACAGATAATGAAAGGGCAGAGCATTCCTGAGCCTGCCTTCCTGATGTTGCCTGTAAATTTAATTTTTATAGTGTGGCTAAAAGAACTAAAAAATTATGCCACATCCTTTTTAAAAATTTTAAACTGCCTAGAATTTACAACACTCTATCATGCCCTCACTGTGGATGTATAAAAATGTGAGATACCACTGACATTTTTATATTTGTAAATGATCTGTTTTTTCCGTCTAGGTGTTTATAGTATTCTTTTGTTTTTGTTTTAATGTTCAGTAAATTCATCAGGATGTCATGTTGTTTGTGGTTTACTGTTCCTTTCATTTTTTCTCATTTCTAATACACATTAAACCCTTTAAATCTCCTGTAAAACTCTCTCTTAAATTTGCAAAAAGTATTCTTCCATTATATATTTTAATATCTCTTTTTCATATTTTATTTTTGTTTTTAAAATTTTTATGCATTAAATGTTTATATCATTGTCTGCCTTCCATGTATCATTTTCTCTACCTTCATTTTGAGCTTTTCGTACTTCTTTACTGAATTTTGACAGCTTTTTGATCTTTTCCCATTTTTCTCAAAGTTATCTTCTATGACTAACTTTATTTTTATCATGTGACTTTACATTTTGCTGCTTCTAATTTTTCTTTTATTTAATTTCTGGAATGGTTTTAATGTTTTCTTCGTTATGTTTAATTTGTACCACCAGCTATCATTTCATTCCATTGTCTTTTCATCTGTCCTTTTCGATTTTATTTTTTTATGTTTTGTTTTGTTTTACAAAGCCTGTATTATTTTAAAATTTATTTTAGAAAGTAGAAAAGTTTTAATCTAAAATTGTCGTTAATTTCCTAGACAAATTCTTCTTGCAAAGTAAATAATTTTTAGGCCTTTGATGCTATTATATTTCTCTACTTTTTATTCTGTGTGTGTGTTTTGTTTTAAAATGCCATTTATGATAGACCCCATTTTGGATTTATTTCTGAGCACTCTTTATCTTTTAATGGGGATGGCTATATCCAGATATGCCATTTTCTCTGCAACTTTATGTGTGTGTTCTACTTAAGTTCTTTCTTCATTTATGGAAATGCTTTCTTAATTTTATCCTTGGAACTTGAGCAGGAAAGTGAGCACAGTTATCTGATCCTTCAGCATTGGAACTGGTGAGAAGATAGGGAGGGTTAAAGAGAAGAAGAAGGCAGAAGAAATATGATGGTTAATAATTGAATGTTCCCACGAAATCTGATGAATACTCTGCGATTAGCCCTTCTGGTTCTATGTGAGAATACTTTTGGATTTCAATTCTGGCACCAGTTTTAGAACAGAACCATTTTTAGTCTGTTGTTATAGGGAAGCTGATTTTAAAAAAACAAGTGGCATTGCATACTCCCCCTTCATCCTAGTATAGTATGACTGTCACTCTGCTCTCAGTAGTAACCTGACTCATTGCGAACCAAGTTTAAGAAAATTTAGTGGGACCTTTTTGTAGCCCTTTAATTCTGTTTCCAAAGGTACGCTGTGCTCAAGATATGAGATGGATGCCATCATCTTTTAGATCCAAATTTTGATCTATTTATGCATTTATTATATACAAGCTTGTTGTTATGCTCATAGTCTCATTCTTAAAAAATTTTTAAAGATATTTTCATTTCTTTGAATGAAAAAAGTAACATAAACACCCTCATATTTCTACAAAACCAAGTATTTACTTTCTTATTCTTAGAATTCACAATTTTAATATATTTATAATTGTTTTTTTAATTTTCTTAAATTTTGCCATAAACATGGTGACCTTCAAACTAATGACCTGTATTACATTAGAAAAGCCTTTCCCCCCTATTTTAAGTTAGATCATTGTTTCTGTTACATTTTTTTCTTTTACTCTCTTATGAAAAATAAGGGAGTAAAGATTTAAAAAAAATTTACATGCATTTTGTTTTCTACTTTCTGTTTTACTTTTTCAATTTTTATGTCTTCCACAGTCTCTTATCTCTGTCTGTTGATTAAATATTGTAGGCATTCTTCTCAAGTTTGTTTTCCAAATCACTGATTACCTTTGAAACATTGCTGATTCTATTTTATTTGGCTTCCAGCGATCTTTTAATTTAGGTAATAGGTGGGCTGTTTTCCTTAGAAACACCTGCTTATAGGGATGGTCCTTGGCTCCCTGGGACATTGGCTTTTGAACAGTTTTGGGCACTAAACACTTGCTTTCCTTTCTGGGAGTATAGAATTGCAGTAGTTATGGTTGATTTTGTGTCTGTGTAACCAGCTCCCAGTGAAAACAACAGAATCAAACAGCTCTTTCCTGAGTAGAAACATTGTGCATGTGTTAACTACATTTCGCTGCTGGAAGGGAGCATGCGCTCTGTGAGGCCCTCTCAGCGAGCGCTTGGGAAATCTGCCGATGAATTCATCCAGACTTTGCCTGATGTGTCTTTTTCCCTTACTGAATCAGCTATGTATCCTTGCTGTGTCACTGCAATAAATCTTAGCCATTCAGTATTACTATATGCTGAGTCCTGTGAGCCTTTTAAGCAAAGCACTAAACCTGTGGCTGGTCATACGGCCTCTGTCATAATTCTCACTCTAACAATTTTTATTTAGTTCATCCTGTTCTTTCTTCATAATATCATCTTAAATCTTTTCAGGAGCAAGGAACTAGTATTTCCTAAAATGTTTGATCCTTTCCTAAATGTATTTTAAAGAGAAGTTCAAATATTCCAGAACTTAAATAGTGTTTTGTCATCAGAGTAATGATTTATTGTTGTCATTGTTTTGTTATTGATGGGGGCAGTCCTTATGCTATGGTTCTTTGCCTATTCATCTTATAAAGAGAGATGAATGCTGGTCTAATGACCCTAAACTTTGTAAAAAAAAAAAAAATTGATGATAAAGAAATTTATTCTAAGACACTGAGCAACTTTAAAATACATGACTAATAAATCATTATGCCAGTTCTGAGACTAGACCTCAAGGGGTCTAGAGCTCTTCTGTTCTTTCTTGGAATATTGCCTCTGCCATGAGAACAAACCCAGACTATTGTCCTAAAAGATGAGATGAATCAATCATCCCAACTGAAGTTCTCACTGTCCAGATGTCAGATGCATGAAGGAGGACAAAAAGTTTGGTGATCCAGCCCAGATCGGCAGAACAATACAGTCAATATGTAGCCTCATAAGTAATGACAAGCACTGTTTTCTTCTTTTTATTTCGTCTCTTTGTTTTTTTTCTCCTTTTTATGTATTTTGTTCTTCTTTTTGTTGTTTTATTTCTTCATTTTCTTTGTTTATTGTAATTAAAATTTTAATATTGTTTCTCTTATTTTACTTGTTTAATTGCTTTTTTTTTTGCGGTACACGGGCCCCTCACTGTTGTGGCCTCTCCCGTTGCGGAGCACAGGCTTTGGACGCGCAGGCTCAGTGGCCATGGCTCACGGGCCCAGCCACTCCACAGCATGTGGGATCTTCCCGGACCGGGGCATGAACCCGCATCCCCTGCATCGGCAGGCGGACTCTCAACCACTGAGCCACCAGGGAAGCCCTAATTGCTTTTTTTTTTTAAAGCCACTAAGTTTTGGGTAGCACATTATAGCAATAACTAATATGGTCAGGAAAGGTATCAAACACATTATTGTGTCTAGAAGATTGACTAACAATTTTATGAACTGTAAGTCAAAGAAGTTAGCCAGAAATATGTTTTAAATTTGGGGTATTTTTAAAAAATTGAAGAACAATTATCAGTGCATCAAGTCAGGAATAAATCTCCAAAGAGTGGGGGTATAAAGAATCTCACACATCACAAGTCCTCTCATTCCTCTTTATACTGGTATTTCAGCTGGCTTTACTAGTCTCAGCAATACACTGCCTGAGTTAAACGACATATGTGAGTATGTCAGTGAGGAGTTCAGCTGAAATATTTGGACTTACGATATAAATTCTGAAGTGGTAAGCATGTAATTAAGTCCATGGAGACAAGAACAGGAGACACGATTCCCTCTGAAATCAACTGAGGGTTTTTATCTGTTTCTTAGCAAAGTGGAACAATATGATAACATTGGAACTCTATTGTTTATACTTTCCTTTTATGAGCTTTACTGCAAGGCACTTACTGTGAGAGTAAGGGTGAGGAGATCTGAGGACAACTTCTAATTCTGCAACAAACTTAACTGTTGGGCCTGACACATCACATTGCTTAATCCAAGCCTCAATTTTTCTCATTACATTAAATTTTTCAAATCCTATCCTTTATTATTTAGGATGGCTTTGTGTGTAAGTAACAGAAAACCCAACCCAAATTGGCTTTAAAATTAGAAATTTGACTCTTTCATATAACGTGAAGTCGAGAAGGATAGAAGATCTCAGTTTCTGACTCTAGTTCCTATGATTTTATTGAGTCTGCTTTCTTTCTGTATTGGCTTTGTCCTCACATGGGTGATAAAATAACTGCAGCCATTTTGAGTCCCACTTTCATGTATAACACCATCCAGAAGAAGGAAGAATAGAGAGGATGCTTCAATCTCAGTGTTCCAATCAAGCATCCTTAACTTTATAGGTCGCTCTGGCCGTATGCCTCTACTGAACCTGTGACTTTAAGGTAATGCAATGATTAATTCGCTGAAACGATCTGAGGCT
The DNA here is from genome assembly GCF_003676395.1 of Aethalodelphis obliquidens. Classification (NCBI taxonomy): domain Eukaryota; kingdom Metazoa; phylum Chordata; class Mammalia; order Artiodactyla; family Delphinidae; genus Aethalodelphis; species Aethalodelphis obliquidens. Next base: position 29,725,145 of record NW_020837952.1, read on the forward strand.
AACTCCTGGGGCTGATTTCCCCTGAGCCAAATAGATTCTGCATGAGAAGAGTAGAAATCCAGAAGAAGTCAGAGTTCTGTTAGGATGGAGGAATGGCATATGGGAGCTTAGTTGGTGAGCCAGAGTGCACACTATATGGTTTATGTAATTAACACTCCATTTTTGCTTTAATACAGCTGTGATTGACTATATTGTGAAGCATAATGAGAACATCCTTCATATTTCAAAGACTGAGTCAGCTTTTAAAGAATTTCTTAAACAATGAAGAACATAATATTTTAGCTGTCACTGTTGTTACTGGACTTACGGAGGATAAAGAAAATGGTTGCCCTTTCAAACTCTAACCAACTCTCATACTGGATTTTTCCATCCCTTCTTTCTTGTGAAATGGCTTTGAAGAATAAGTATAAAGCCAACATATAAAGAAGGAATAAAAAGCAAGAAAAAAAGGAAAGTGATAGAGAAAACTCCCTGTAATGGGTAGCATATGTTTAAAGTGGAAACCGATTTAAAAAGTAACAGAATAATGATAGTAATTCTCCTATTCCCCTATCCTCTAGTCACCCTGCATGAAATAATTTAATATTTGAAGTAGGCATGACTTTTTCCTTTTCACAGATGATAAATCTGAGACACAGAGAGGTTAAGAATTTCCCATTGACCCATAATTCTGGAAAATGTCACATGTATGTGATATACCATCCTTTCTCTCTGCATGTATGTGATATACCATCCTTTCTCAATACATTTAAGAATACAAAGCCCATATAATAATGTATAATTTTTTACCCAAATGAATATAGTCTCAGGAATTTTCCTTTTCAGACAATTAGAAGGTTTCTGTAGTATTAGAAAAGTTTAGAGGATCATCATAGTAAACTACTGAATGTGAAATGTAGAGCAAAGTATTGGGTTGGCCAAAGAGTTCATCTGGGTTTTTCTGTAACATCTTACGGAAAAACCCAAATGAACTTTTTGGCCAACCCAATGTATCATACTGATTTCCCAAATAAGAATAACTGCTGTTGCAACATAATGTAGCAGTGTGTTCTTTAGCCCATTTGAATACTAGTTTCGAAATCAAGTTTTCTAAATATTTAGCATTTAGAAAAATTTACCTCAGACTCTGAAATTTATGTTAGGGAGTGGAGGGAGTGTAAATATTTTATCAGATGAGAATAGACTTCACTGGATATTTCAGGGTGTGTGTATGTGTGTGTGTGTGTGTGTGTGTGTGTCCCTACTGTGCCGGTTTCAGCCTATCAATAACATGCTGTGGTTGGACCAGCTCTTGCAGTTCTTATTATGATTGTGAGATGCCCTTCAGTAAGAACCATCAGGAAACTTTGAAAAACAAATTGAGATTTACTACTTACAAGAGCTGGAAATTACAGAGCACACCTGGGGCCACACAACAAAGTCAAGGGTAGAGAGAAAGAGCACATAGGTCTAGAGTTCTGCTTTTATTGGGGTCGAGAGTGGTGGTCTAGGGTTTCGTGGCCTCACTCTTTATTGATGAATTTAAAACATAAGAGCGATGATTTAATGTGTGGGAAGAGAACCAAAAACAAGTAGCCCAAATGGGCCGTTAGTAAAATCAGCCAAGATCTCTAAAATAAAAGAGGCTCAGATTGGGGAGGCAACCTGCCCTTTATCTAGTCCTGTAGCCGACAGTATGTTCAGTCTTTGAAGGGGCTGCCCCGTTGAACAGATGCATCTGCAATCAAAGCCTAAGTCAGGCACTTGTGTTACAAAAAAGAAAAAAAAAACTGTCAGGGGTTACGCTGCAGTGTGTGTGTTGGTTAGTTCTGGTAGCAACATAATACCAACCATAATATCACCATAATACCATTGCTTTTCTTATCCTAGCAATATATCTGGGGAAAAAGCTAGAATGAGCTTGATCTTTTAAGTTTAATGGTTAAAATTCCCCTAGAAGATATTTCTAATTCGTACCTATGATAAGATCTTCTGATCATAAATATAGCATACGATAAAATAGGTAAAAGAAAATGGAGGGTAGTGCAGTAATATTAAGACCATCTTGGTCTCTTTGAGAAAAAGAAGGAATAATATAGATAGCTTATCAAAGCAATGGACCTGATAATATGAAATGTACTTATTCTCACCTCTGCCTTTAGGGAGCATTAGGATTTCAAAGACAGCCTGTGTAAAATGAGAAATAGATTCAGGAGATCTAGGTTACCATTCCCTCACCAGCATAATTTTGAAACATTTTTTTATGCTTTCTGATTCACCAATTAGCATCATTTTTGTCATCAAACAAAAAATCATTACTTGAGATGGTTGAACGAATATCCTTGGATTCTGTTTTGGTTCACTAATAAACACCATGGACTATGTCTATGAAAGGCAAACAACACATTGCTAGGCACACACACAAAAAGATCTTAATATATACTTGTTGATTGACTGAAATATTTTTAACATTGCCATTTATTTGCCTCAAACCTCAGCACTTAATCCCCAACCACACACAAATACTACTGACAAATAGTGGAACACATGGTATTCCTGGCCAAATAATGATTCTGTCAGGCTATAACAATTATCTAGAATTCACTCACAAACACTTCAGATTTGAGATTTCTTATTTTACCACCAAGTTGAACAAGTGCAAGACACTGAATCATATACAGACACTCAATAATGTGTGTGGTTTAAAATTATTTGCTTTGAATTCCTTAGAGTCTGAAAAATTAAAAGATATTTATAAGTATTTTGCCTCATTAATTCTAATTCTTTACTGAACAGTACAATTTGTATATTCAAATTCCTTAAATTCAGCACGCCTGCTACCTCAATGTCTTAAACCAAAATCATTCTTTTTACTGTCAAAGTAGTAACCCTTTAAGATTATTTCTCTTTTTGCCATAAGTCTCTTATTTTCCTAGGTTTTTAAATCTTGATGTAACATCCCTTATCACATCCTTCTTACCCGTCTTTTCCTTTCAATTCCCTCTTCAACCACTGCAGTCAAGTCTTCCAGTTTTGATGAAAACCATTACTTTGCCTCTCTAGCTCTTGAAATATACTCTTGTAGAATCACCTCTTCTTAATATTCTACTTTGCACTCATAATATGTACCTCATTCATTTATTAGTTCATTCATTCAACATATATATTTAATTGCTATAAACAAAAAAATAAAATACAGTAGCTTACAGGAGACCTGATGGTGAGGGAAGACTTTACATAAGAGATAATATTAGAGCTGAGATTTAAAGAATGTGTAGCAAATAAGCACAGGAACAATAGAATTAGAAAAGACCCAGAGACTCAAAGGGGCTTGAAAATGTTGAAGCACACTCAGAAAAAGAGAGAGTGATACACAATGAGGCTTCAGAGAAAGCGAGGAATTTCTGCTTCAGGTTTCCCCATTGCTTTGCAGATAAAACCAAATTCCTTAAACTGGAATCAAAGGATCTTCTACATTTTACCTTCTGGCTCTTTCTATTTGTACTAAAATAACATGGCATAGTTATGAAACAAAGGGGGATCTAACAGACCCGGGCTTGAATTGTAATTTCAATACTTGCTGTGCAATTTGGGGCAAGTAAATTTACCTCTTTGATAATTAGCAAGTTACTTTACTTGATCCTAAACTGTAAAATGGAAATAATAATATTTTGCAAGGGAGCTGAGAGTATGGAATAATTCAGCATACTTAAGGTCTCTCACTTCTATTATTATTAAGATAATACATAAAATTAACAAAATTTCTGAAATAACAAAGCTCAATAGAGGTAATATAATTTTTACTCTATTTGCATTCAATGTCAGAGCACCAGAGAGCAATTTTAAAATAGTTCATGGTATTACAGTTGGAATGACCCACTAAGAACTTAGATACTGACATCAGATTCTACTCCTGATCTTGGAAATTTAACTGAAAAAATTAGAACCATAATCAAGGGTCCTTAAGCCCATACTTTAGCAATTTTTGAAAAGAAATTAATTGTATTCTCAATGAATTTTTTAGCTTACCCTTAAATATTTTCAAAAGGAAGCAATTCTATAATACTTAGCAATAATATTCAGATATAAAATGGCCTTAGAGAGGCAATGAATTTATTAAATTATGCTATTTCACACCACAGTTTTTCATAACACTGTCCTAAACTTATCATTTAATATTTTCCAAATAATCAGACTAACTACATAAAAACCAAGAATTTAGAACAATTTTATTTCTGTCATCTTAACAATTTTACTCAATATCAATTGGCTAAAATTAATTATTAGGGCTACACATGCAATTCTCTTTGTATCTGGAGAAGCATCCAACACGAAGCCCACTTAACAGACAATTTATTTAAAACATTATGGAAGAACATGTGGTAAAAGTTTAAACAGTATAGTTAATGCTGCAGTTTGAAGGCCATGATGGGGGGAAGCAATGTGATCAAGAAAGGCCTACCATCTGGCCGTGTCATGTTTCACAGGGTGGCATTACCTTGATGAAACCATTATGTCCAAATCTTGTTCTGGCCAAGCAAGGCCTACAAAAGTAAATCAATGCCAATAAACCCCACAAATAACTGCCACAAACCAAACCAAAACAAACCAGTAAATAAACACAAAACAAAATCTGAATTTTGTCATTTATACTTTGAATATTTCTTTCCTGTGGCTAGGTTATTTACAGCTGTTTTCCCAAGTGTGCATTCTGGGAATACCACACTTGTAAAGGCTAAGGCCTTTGATAGCTGGAGTCAGATCAAAGGAAATAGTTAAAATATTTAAATTAATGACAGTTAATGATATTAATGACAGTTAGGCATAATTGCAAGGGAAAACTGTCTCTCACTACAAAGCATACACCATGAGCATATAATTTGTTGCTCTTTTGATTTGTGGATATGCCCAGACCCTAGAATAGTGCATTTTCTGGTGCCTGTTAAATATTTTAATCAATTAATAAGTATTTTACTTCCTGTAGGGCAAGCTTAATGGAATAATTGAGAGATAGTTTGTAAAAATAACAAGAACAAAAACAAAAAGCTTTATAGGTAACATTAAATTTTTAAAAATATTAAAGGAACATAAAAACAAGAGTGATGAAGAAATATTTTTATACAGTGATGACTCACTAAAGTATTGTAAACTTTGATTTAAAAATTTTTTTGAGTTTTTGATATACAATAATATACCATAGAGCCATGTTTCTGAAACAGTCTGTGCTATTGTCAATCCTCTCCATTTACATGCAGCCATATTTTGATTACACTGACAAACAGAAAGAAAATTAATCTCCCAAGAAAACCCTTTAAACCACTTTAGGAAATAGGTGAAGAAAGTAATAATCCTTACTTGCAAAAAATATTTTTAAAAACCTACCACATTTACCTTTATATTATATTCTTCAGTCATAGAAATAGAAAATAGACAAACATATTTGAAAAGTAAATACATATCATCCTCTTTGCCTTATTATAATATATTTTAATCTTGCAAAATTGCTCTTCTGATATCACATTATTGGGATGAATAATTCCACTGGTATTCACTTACCCTTAACAATTCAGCAATATCTTTATGTGCTTTGGTATTCAGAAAAAATACTACCAAATGTAAAATAGATAGCTAGTGGGAAGCCGCTGCATAGCACAGGGAGATCAGCTTGGTGCTTTGTGACCACCTAGAGGGGTGGATAGGGAGGGTGGGATAGGGAGATGCAAGAGGGAGGAGATATGGGGATATATGTATACATATAGCTGATTCACTTTGTTATAAAGCAGACACTAACACAACATTGTAAAGCAATTATACTCCAATAAAGATGTTAAAAAATATTTAAAAACAGTGAGAAAAGAAGAGCCATGGGTTTAATTCCTGGCCTGCAACTTACTGTACGTGTGATCTTGTGCAAATGATACCCTAATATCTCCTGACCACCATTTTTTCTTCTCTGTAAAACTGGACAGTACTCAATTTAACAATTTACTGCGTGGATTGGATAAAATAATGTAAGAAAAACATGATATGGCTCACCATATCCTCAGTAGAAAGCTTACAACCTCTCAATTTTCCTTCACATTATTAACAACAGTCATGAAAGTTTCCAGTCATGCAACAGATGCTTCCTTTATTTTCCTTAATTTACTTCCCCCCTCTTAATATGATTTTGCTTTGTGTGTTTTTGAAATGCACTTGGTATTTTTAAAACTGTGATGCAACAATGCAAAATGGAATAGTAGCTATATGAAGAGATTTTCTATTGTGCTCCAAAATTGCAAAGTCATTACCACATCAATATTTTTATAAAGTACTTTTTTATTTTTCAATTTTAGATGCCATTTTAATAATGCAAGTGAGGCTTTTTACAAGGACTGCTTTTTCAAATCTATTAATTTTCAGAGAAAAAAATGAGATAATTTGCTTCCTACAGGGAAGATTAAACTGGTAACTATATTTTATTTCATTATTGATACCTTTTGTCAAAAAGAAGCATTATTTTTAATGCAAATCTCAAGATTTGTAAAATACTCAACTGAATTTATATGGTATTCCTCAAGAAATCATAATTATAACCCCGTCCTTAAAATTTTAATTACTTTTCTAGAACTTATGTAGTACTAACCTTGCTAAAATTTTGAATAAAAAAAAAGAGACTGATGAATATCCCTTTTGAGATTAACAACCACATTTTCTCCTCAAATGCATGCACACCTCAAATGCATGCACACCTAATGGCTTTAGCAGTTAAGCCAACATGTAGTAATAAATTGTAAGACGGGAAGATGACATCAAGTCCTGAATGTATTAAACTTATACATAGACAAAAGGAGACAGACAAAAGTATGCAATAATATAGGTTCTGTTTTGAATTGGGATAAAAATAGAGGAAATACCTTCCTGTAATTTCTGTGTCAGAGTGTGCTAAGGAGTGAATAGCAGATAAAAGCATGCTTGGAAATTTGAATGGAAGACAGCTATGGATCACTGAGGAAAAAATATACATACTAGGAAATTTGCTCAACTCTAGAATACCTGGGGGTCTAAAGTTAAAGAGAACATGAATGCATGAGATACATTATGCATATCTCATCTTTGTTTATTTCTGTTAACTACTTATTTGACTCAAAATGCATTAACTGATTCTTAATATTGATGAAAACTCATCAAACATCATACTATTATTAAAAGAATCCTGTAGATAATCCAATTTGACTAATCTTACCAATTTCTATAAGTATTATAGCAGCCAATTATTCTTTTTCGTATTTGCTTCAGCACAGAGCACAAAGCATCTGCAGGGTGGGCGAGAAAGATGTCTAAGGTCTCTGAAAAGGTGGCCTTAGAATAGAGATTAGCATAATCACAAGTAATTATGATACAAACTATCAAATAAGTGCCACCAAAAGGTAAAAAAAAAAAAAAAAATAGTGGTTTACAGGAGGAGCCAGCAATTTTTTCCTCTGATTAGATAGGAAAAAAATCTGTGGAGTCAAATGGCAAATGAGTTGGTCTGGGAGACATATACAGGATTTGATTATCAGAGGCAGAGAGGGAAAGTCTGGGAACTTTACGAAATCCTCTACTTTATACCCAACATATTCTTGAAACTCTGTCTGAAAGCCAAAAGTATAAAAGTTGAACAACAGATGTATATATTATAAAAATGAAACAAATATGTGTACATGTATAATAGCATTTAACATACTATTTTAACAAAATAATTCTGTTTCAGCAATATTTGAAATGGCTCGGCCAAACTTAAGCAATAAGGGCAGTGATCAGAAAGCATCCCCACTGGCTAGTCTTATAGATTCTGTTAACTATTCCAAAAAGGGGACAATCTCCCCTGATAGGACACCCACACTGCTTGGACAACCCTCTTCCTTAGTGAGGGTCCTTCTCTTTCCCTCTCTCCAGTCTGCCCTAGAAAAGGGATATGGCTGGGTACTGCTGGGATATAGGAGAAAAACATATCATGGAAGATGTATATGATGAAGAACAGAAAAAAGAAAAAGAAGAAGACAGGAAGAGGAGAGTATGGGGAATGATATGACTTCCAATTTTGATGCAATCTTTTTTTTATATCATCTCAAGGCAAAATACTTTTCCCTTTAAAATTCAATAATTACAAGTAAATTTATGAATGTGTGTATGTGTATGTTTGTTGTAGTGTAGCTTCTTTATCTGCACTAGGACAAAGGTCACAAACTGGCTGGACTCTGGAAGCATTCGTCTTGTAGATAAAGTTTGAACTGGCATGAACAATTATATGGATGGATGGCTAGGTAGATACAGAGGTAGAGAAGCAGAGATACTGAGACACAGAGCTATAAATTTAGATGGATCCTCCACTCTCCAATATGCCTTTGTTGCCAACACTCCATTTCATATCATACTGGTCTACTGCCCTTCGTTATATTCTTCTTCTTATCCTTGAAAACACTTGTGTTTGAGACCATTGATCTAAATAGTTTTAATATAAGGCCAAAAATTCCTGAGGTTTGAACCTATCTACTCAGTTTGCTGATGTGAATTTCTAGACCATTGTATGGAACTCCTTCAAGGCACAATTTTTTTGTTTTGGTTTTTTTGTTTGTTTGTTTTAATTTCCTTTAGTAAGGGAAACCTTACACAGAAGCCTGATATATAAGCTACATAAATATGCTCCTATCCCTTCAGGCCACTGGAATGTGGTCTGAACAGGAGAAAAATCTTTATTTTATTATGGTCTTGAAAATATTTTAAAGATCCAGTTTAAAAAATTCTGTAGAATTGTTTTTTTAAAAAGGAGAAAAAACCCAAAAACCTGAGAAACATAGGCATTCTGACTAACAGAAATTTACTGACCAGTAGTCTCTTTTAAACAACTCAAAATGATTGTTGGTCAGCTGACTTACAGAAAGACTGGTTTTAAATTGACATAGATTTAAACACCTTTTCACTTTTAATGTGAAAAAGTAGAAATTGTACAAAATGTAAGAAAGTCAAGGACTACTTACCAACCAATTTAGTGAAAGTATCACTTTTGAAAGGGGCATTATAGGACATCAAGCTGGAGGAATGGGTAAAAGCAGGTTAGGGAAGGCCTTGAACATCAGACTAAGACATTTTCAGTAAGGGATGAAATATGGAGCAAAGACAGAAACTAGTACCGATTCACTGCTTTCAATGTGGCAACCAATTCATTTCCTCTTATCTTAACCTCACAAGAGGGACTTCCCTGGTGGTGCAAGTATTTAAGAATCTGCCTGCCAATGCAGGGGACACAGGTTCGAGCCCTGGCCCGGGAAGATCCCACATGCCGTGGAGCAACTAAGCCCGTGTGCCACAACTATTGAGCCTGCACTCTAAAGCCTGAGAGCCACAACTACTGAAGCCCGCACACCTAGAGCCCGTGCTCTACAACAAGAGAAGCCACCGCAATGAGAAGCCCGTGCACCGCAAGGAAGAGCAGACCCTGCTCCCTGCTACTAGAGAAAGCCCACGCACAGCAACAAAGACCCAACGCAGCCAAAAATAAATTAATTAGTTAATTTAAAAAAAAAACTCACAAGAAAAATACGAAATTGGTGTTATCCCATTTTGCAACTAGAGAGAAATCAGAGACAAAGTTAAGCAACTTACCTAGAGATGTACATCTGCCAAGTGGCCAAATCAAGATTTGTCCTCACGTGTGTTTGTCTTCAAATCCTAGAATTCTTCCCACATTGGTGAAACTAGACTCATGTGACACAATTCTTGTCACTATAACACTCTCTTGTGGATTAGTGCATATGCATACACATTACCTTAGATTTAATTTATCCATACATTTTCTCTTTTCCTTTATCTCTGACTTGATTTATTGTAAACTTTTATATCCAACAAATAAATTAACTTGTTTCAGAAAGATAGATCAATGGAACAGGATAGAAAGCCCAGAGATAAACCCACGCACATATGGTCACCTTATCTTTGATAAAGGAGGCAGGAATGTACAGTGGAGAAAGGACAGCCTCTTCAATAAGTGGTACTGGGAAAACTGGACAGGTACATGTAAAAGTAGGAAATTAGATCACTCCCTAACAACATACACAAAAATAAGCTCAAAATGGATTAAAGACCTAAATGTAAGGCCAGAAACTATCAAACTCTTAGAGGAAAACATAGGCAGAACACTCTATGACATAAATCACAGCAAGATCCTTTTTGACCCACCTCCTAGAGAAATGGAAATAAAATCAAAAATAAACAAATGCGACCTAATGAAACTTAAAAGCTTTTGCACAGCAAAGGAAACCATAAACAAGACCAAAAGACAACCCTCAGAATGGGAGAAAATATTTGCAAATGAAGCGACTGACAAAGGATTAATTTCCAAAATTTACAAGCAACTCATGCAGCTCAGTAAGAAAGAACCAAACAACCCAATCCAAAAATGGGCAGAAGACCTAAATAGACATTTCTCCAAAGAAGATATACAGACTGGCAACAAACACATGAAAGAATGCTCAACATCATTAATCATTAGAGAATTGCAAATCAAAACTACAATGAGATATCATCTCATACCAGTCAGAATGGCCATCATCAAAAAATCTAGAAACAATAAATGCTGGAGAGGGTGTGGAGAAAAGGGAACACTCTTGCACTGCTGGTGGGAATGTGAATTGGTTCAGCCACTATGGAGAACAGTATGGAGGTTCCTTAAAAAACTACAAATAGAACTACCATATGACCCAGCAATCCCACTACTGGGCATATACCCTGAGAAAACCAAAATTCAAAAAGAGTCATGTACCAAAATGTTCATTGCAGCTCTATTTACAATAGCCCGGAGATGGAAACAACCTAAGAGCTCATCATCGGATGAATGGATAAAGAAGATGTGGCCCATATATACAATGGAATATTACTCAGCCATAAAAAGAAACAAAATTGAGCTATTTGTAATGAGGTGGATAGACCTAGAGTCTGTCATACAGAGTGAAGTAAGTCAGAAAGAGAAACACAAATACCGTATGCTAACACATATATTTGGAATTTAAGGAAATAAAATGTCATGAAGAACCTAGGGGTAAGACAGGAATAAAGACACAGACCTACTGGAGAACGGACTTGAGGACATGGGGAGGGGGAAGGGTGAGCTGTGACAAAGCGAGAGAGAGGCATGGACATATATACACTAACAAACGTAAGGTAGATAGCTAGTGGGAAGCAGCCGCATAGCACAAGGATATCAGCTCGGTGCTTTGTGACCGCCTGGAGGGGTGGGACAGGGAGGGTGGGAGAGAGGAAGATGCAAGAGGGAAGAGATATGGGAACATATGTATATGTATAACTGATTCACTTTGTTATAAAGCAGAAACTAACACACCATTGTAAAGCAATTATACCCCAATAAAGATGTTAAAAAAAAATTAACTTGTTTCTTTGCCTGATACCAGAAAAGGATCCAGAGTCTTCAAATATAATTGGAAATTACATTTCATTTATACAGAGTAATCTTAAATCATGAGTTTCAGACTCGTGCACGTCATCTTTATATGTTGTATTCCCTTTACATTTAAGATTATTGCTCTCAAGTTTTTCTACTATTCATTAGTGTACTACATATAAGTTAATAGACTCAATATTGATTGTGCTCATAGGGTTTAGAGCTGGTCCTAAAAAATATGAATCAATATCTTCCACTCCATGTTCCCCTCCAGTGTGCTTTGTCTATATGCACTTTAGTATAAACAGCCACAGGCTGGTTATAAATCATTCTACCTATCTTCCTACTGACAGTCTGCAACCAGGTTGGTGGATTTCCCGAAGGGAAAAGAAAGCAGGGCAACTATCGGTCATGACATGCATTCCAACTGCAAGTGCTTACGGCTGGAATGTGCCTGCCTTTTAAGGAACATAAAGAAATGTCCACAGAGAGCTATTTTAAAAGATGCAATTCAATTTTAAATGTACCCATGCATTTCTGTTTAGGGACTTTAAATTAAATTGCCATTTAAAGTTAACATAGATATTAATGGCATTGAGATCATCAGCTTTTGAGTATTTAAAAAGCAGGCCAAGAATGTTTAAGCAAAGTAGTGTATATAATTGCAGCTGTGGGCAAATATAATTATACATGCCTATCACATCTCACTTGCTAAGAGTATATATTTTATCAATCCTCTAAGAAAGCAAGACATAATGATGATAAAAAGCTATTCTATAAATTGCAAGTGTTAATAAACATTAGGCTAACCAAATGTGCCATCTTTCAGATATGATATAACTTAAAATTGCATACAGCTTTTACTTTTTTTTTGGCCATACCACACGGCTTGCAGGATCTTAGTTCCCTGACCAAGGATTGAACCCAGGCTCACAGCAGTGAATGCACTGAATCCTAACCTCTGGACCACCAGGGAATTACCAGTTTTTACTTTTTTAAGTACTTTCACATCACTGTGACAAGTACTCTGGTCGTTTTAAAGGTGAAGTGCACTTTTGTCAACCTGGTCTGACCTTTGACATGCATCTTTAAGGATTAGGGATACCATCTCTCACTGAATAACATTTTCTTCTGGAGTAGCTAATGAGTCAAGAAAAGATCAGATGCAACCTTGATCTCAATATAACTACATTCGGAGTAATCTATCCTGACTGTATAATCTACTGTAATAGAAATATACTATGCAACTGCATCATTAATTAAATAATCAACCTATGCTAAGGTAATCCAGAACATCAACTTCCAGGAGAAAATGATTAAAAGTGTAGTATATGCAGAGATGAAGCTTATGGTAAACCAACTTTGACTACCTGGATTCAAATTCCTGCTCTGACACTATCTAAAGTAAGCTTGAACAAAATTTTTATTCTCTAAGTATTAGTTTCCTTATTTTCAAAACAAAGATAAAAATTTTACCTACCCAAGTTTGTGTTTGTGTAAGTTAAACATGAAAATGTAAAGCACTTAGCATAGGAACAAAGTTAATGTTCAATAAACGTGCTGCCATCAATGAATTTCCATGTTACATTTGTAAAGAATGAAAACCAAAATAAAGCTGGTGTTTTATTGTTTGTTTAGTTTAGATGGGACATATTTTGGTATCTTATTTAATGAGGGCTTTTGACTGTCAAAGGCTATCATGTGAATGCTTATTATCAAAGTTCCCCAGACTGCTGTCTTTCTCAAAGGCAGATGGTAAATCTGTCAGCAGTAGCATTCAGAACAGCAGCAACCCAGATGCTTCGAAGCACTGTGTGTGAAGCTGCTCCTCCCACGAAGAGTACTTTGGGCAAGATGCCAAAGGAAGGTCCCCAAGGCAATTAGCTGCTTCTGAATCAACTCTGGCTGTCTGGGAAGTCAAATGAATCCAGCCTGCTTAGCCATACACCATTTAATGCAAAGAGCATGCTCCTCATTTATAATCAAGCCAATCTTTCAACCAAGCTACATTCTGACAATCTACATTCTGTACATTCTTTTGTACAGGAAAAGGGACTTGACCATGGCCACAGAGCTTAGCAAGTGCTAGAGGGGAATATTTGAATCCTGGGAGTTTTTTGTTCCAAAGACAGTACCCTTTTGATTATACCACCCAAAGAGGAAACAAGATATTCTTAACTTTTACAGTGACGTGTTTCTCACGTTTGAAGGCTGAGTTCATTAAAAAGAAGAAAAAAAAAAAAAAAGACAATCAAGAAAACTAGCCTCATGCTGAAGCTGTGGGAGGAAGTCTGGAGGCATTAGAAGTAGACAACACAACTTTAATTACTGGCTCCCTGACGTCTCTAGGGTACTCTGTCCCCCTCTATGAAAAGAGATAAAGATACTTATTTTAGAGGGGTGTGGCAAGGACTGAAGAGGACAAGTAAGGGTTGTATGGTACCAGGAATATACAGATTGCTCAGAGGATTTAAGTAACTCACTTATGGTCACATGTATTAGTAGCAGAGCTGCCTTCAAAGCCATATCTTCCAGGTGCCTTCAAACTGAGAAATTATGGAGGGTAATAGCAGATTATAAAACTTGAATATATTATAAACACATTAAACAGTATCCACTATCATAAGCATGACAATATTATTAAAAACAATAAAATAATAAAAGGAAACAATATCCCACAGAATAGTTAATAAAAGTATTATAATGTATGATATCACTTGTGCTATATGGGTGCCATTATATATCCAGTAGAGATATCATAGCAAAAGAAGAAAAAAAAAGAAGTCTGGAAAGACATACCACATTATAGCTTACTTTTATTTCTTTCATATTTTTCTTATCTGTAGTTTGTATCCATATATTTTCCATAATGAAATCACATTACTTGGATTCTTGCTCAAGGAACATGATCTGAAAGTAATTACATTCTGAATCTCAAATTCATTTCTCTAAATATGCTTTGTCATTACATCCTGCTCACTTTACCTTGAAAACACTGAAATGTTCTTAAACTTCTAATTTGCATTGCAAGTTAAGTTTTTGTTGTTGCTTATGGTTGCCATTTACCAAAAAGATATTAAGGCAAAGCCTCGGAATAACTCCTGCCATGCCTCAAGAAGGAAACTGAGGCCAGGACTTAACTATGGAAATAAATTTTGCCTTCTACTATCCATGGCATTAATTCTCAAACTTTACTGTATGTAACACTCCTTTAAGGTATCAGTGAATATCAAGATTCAGAGACCTACTCTCAGAGATTTTGATCTGGTAGATTTAGGGTGGACTGCAGACTCTGTAGTTTTTTAAAAGCTCCCAGATGATTCTGGTAAAAGGGTCCTCAAGTCTCTCAATTCTCCATAAGAATTGGCCTTCCAACTATTGTGGCATATCAGTGAATAAAACATTGTAATCATGTATCTGTCCATAAATAGATTGCTGTTCAAACAAGAAACAGGTAACTGAAGAAAAAGGCATGGAAAAAGATCTTTTACAAGAAGAAGAGTTTCTTGGTATATCAGGATGGACTTGGTTAATTTGCAGTAATAAACAACCCCATTATGTCAGTGACTTACAATAATTTTTTTTCCCCATTCATGGTATAGGCACAACATAGACCAGCATTAGGGCTATGCTTATTGTAGTCACTCAAAGGCTCAGACTGATGGAATTTTCCAAAATCACATCAGCAGTGGTAAGAGAACATGACAGATCACAAACTGGCACTCAAGTCTTCTGTAAGAAGGGGCACCATAGCTTCTGCTTATGTTTTATGGCATAGGAAGTCACATAGCCATGCTAAAATCAAGTGGGGCGGGAAAATTCAGTTGGATCATGTGTCCACAAGGAAGACGGCTAGAATGATGAACATTTTAATGACTATCTCATATGCCCAACTCAAGCAGTTACAACAAAGTACAGTACAATAGTTACAAACCCTATATGGGGAGGCTTAAAGTTCAGGAATTAAATCCTATTTGTACCATACCCTGAATCTGGACAAGTCTCTTAACCTCCATAACCCTCAGCTTCCTTATGCTTTTGAATCTCCCAGCTCAGAAACCAATGCAACAATGTGTATGGTGTAGTATGCTGCACAGAGCCTGATGTAGTAGGAACTCATGATTATTAGTCTTATTCACAACTATAAGTTATCACAGATGCACAAAAATATCTATATTCTAAAGTAGGTTAGCATAATAATGTAAATGATACTCTTTATCACTAACACAATATATATTTATTTAGCTCTGACTATTCACAAGGCACTAGGTGAGGAAAAATGAAGGATACAAAAACAAATAAAATATGGTCTCTGATGTGAAGAATCTTAAATCTATTTAGGAAGTCAGGAAATTAGGCAAAAACACTAGACAGATAGTCTAGTATGTGATATAATGGAGGAGCCATAGAGAAGTATGGAGATGAAATAAGACTTGAGAAGATGGTAAGTCTTTTCTTGAAAGAAGTGACATTTCTTTTAGTACTATGCAGCAAAACATTAAAAAACCTTTAACGATAAATTGGTAGCTAGTAGAGGCAAATGAAGAAACACTGAAAAGTTTTACAGGAGGTACTTCTAAGGAAAATAGATTTAGGTAAATAGATGATTGATAAGATATAGGTAGGTAGGTAGGTAGGTAGATAGATAGATAGATAGACACATAGATAGATAGATGGATGGATGGATGGATGGATGGATGGATGGATGGATGAATGGTAGGATGGATGGCTGTAGGATATAACCTGCAGACATTCTTACTGAGAGAACAGTTGGCTTAATTAACATCATGTCATAAAGAGGATTGCACTCACAACTTGGCTAGAATATCACCTACAGAAGCAGTAAAAACTCTAGATTTCCATATTCATCTTTGAGTATAAATAGATAACTGTTGCAAGTGCATTGTCTTCACTTTGTAATAGAGTTATTCTGTTTTCCAAATTCTATCAATATTTTCATGCTGAGTGGTGTCTTGTGCAGTCAGACCACATTCTCAATGTTACTGTTTCTTTCTGCTGCACTCTCTGCACTTGAGTTAGGAGAAAGAGGTCCTGCGGAGGGATGGAAGTTGCAGGACAGTGTCTCAGGGATTCAGATGTGTGACAATTTCCACAGATGTCAAGCACGGCAATTTGCCACAGGGAGAAACGAGGTCATTTTGTGCACCATTATCAGGATGTGGTGCACAGACTGTGAACAGACAACTTAATGCTTCTCTGATTCAACCAGACATTCTTCTTGTCTTCTAATTGCTTTGTATTCAGTCATCGCTGAACTCTATGAAGTTCTTTGAATACACAGAAACTATTAAGTTACACTATCTCCTTTATTAAATTGAAAGACTGAAATCATTCAAATTCTACGCATAAATGTCTGCCAGCCAGGGAGCTATTTAACTTGATATATAACTTAAATGGGCCCAGACACTATCAGATATGAGATTGAGGCCTCAAGCTATCTAATGCAGGAAGAGAAATTCCCCCTTTTCAGTAGGTGAGGTAGTAAATATAAAAATCTTTATTTTCAATTATGGCACTTGAGCTCCTGATTGAACCCTTTCTATTGCTGCCTAGGAGACATGCCAACCTTTCCCGTAATATAAGTCAATCAATTATATTTCATTTTGATGCTTTTTATTTCATGATTCTCGGGGTTCCTTAACAAGACATTCACATTATAAACTCCAGTATTCAAAGAGTGAACATTAAAAAAATAAGGCGAAGCAAAAATTTTGATTTACAATGAAATGGAGGATAGGAATTGCAAAAATGTGGTGCACAAGACTTACTAATTGAAATAAGCATTTATAACTAAAATGTAACCATTTTTCTCTGTACTTTCATTTTTTCTGTAAACCTAAACTTCTCTAAAAAAAATAAAGTCTATTAATTTAAAAAACATGCAACCATCAATTGCCTACAATGCATATCTAGAACTGTCAGATCTAGAAAGTTAGCTGAAAAAAATGGCTACTCCTAACTTCCATATTGCAGGATTACTTGTGCATACACACAAATGTTAAATATATTCATGGTATCCGAAAAAAAATGGAAGAAAATGGTGAGGAGAACTGGAAAAATATTAACAAAATGTTTCCTTCCTCATACATTTTAAGTAATTTGAGGATTTCTAATGCATCAGAAAAGTTTCAGGTCCAATTATCTTCCCCTCAAACTCAGATCTCTACCTTTGGTGACATTTGCGTGTTTTATTAAAATAATGTGATTTATTGAAACAAATGAAATATCTAGCATTACTGAATATGGTATTCAGTAATGTATTTGCAAATATTTTCTGATACCTTCCTTTTGAAAGTTTCTGTGGGTAAACAAAGATGAAAATGACATATTATGCACTTTAGCCATTTATAATATAGGAGTTTAGATAAAAAATGAACATCTGGGATTCGCTGGTGGTGCAGTGGTTAAGATTACAAGCTCCCAAAGCTGGGGGCCTGGGTTCCATCCCTGGTCAGGGAACTAGATCCCACATGCATGCTGCAACTAAGAGTTCGCATGCCACAACTAAGGAGCTCACCTGCCGCAACTAAGGAGCCCGCCTGCCAAAACTAAGACCCAGTGCAGCCAAATAAATAAATAAATTTTTTTTCAAAAAAATGAACATCTAAGACTCAAGATGAATCTGTATATGAAAGCTTTAATGGTTAAGTGTCATGACAGTGGAATTCATAAGCACTGTTCAAAAGCAAACCCTAAACATGGCTGCTTCTCTCAATTTTGAGCTTCAAAAATCACTGCTTCAATTTGAATTCCAGACAGTCTACACTGAAATGATCAATGTACAAGGAAAATTATGAAAGAGAGGAAAAGAACGTATTTTGCAAGACAAAATTCTTAATGGTTAAAGAGTCAGTACTGCCAGGAACTAAAAAATCCCAAGAGACCTGAAGTATGTTCATCATTTAAGTTGGAGGATACGGACATATGGCAATCAAATTCCTGATCAAAATGTTTAGAGGCACTTTGATGCCAAAAATATTCTTTTGAGCGTCATCTATTTAAACACTCATATGCCTCCAGAACATGTTGGCCAATGAAACATATTTCCATTTATGTCCTGCCAAGTCTCACTCATTAGCTAAAAATTCTCATTTTGCAGTTTTTATAAAAAGGATTTACAGTACCATGTTTCAAAGTTAAAATTTTTATGATTTTTGTTTTTACTTGCAATATTACCCAAAGTACTATAACTTAATTTTTAAACATTAATTTCATCCTTGTCCTTCACTAAATCTTTGATCACTGATGCTAATAAATTTTAAAAGATATTCACAGAGAATTTCCCTGGCACTGCTCACTTCTGCTCATAGGCAATGATATAATCAGAAATCAGGAAGAAAGAAGAAAGAACTAGTACAAGGATAAGAAACAAATGGATCTGAATAATCCACCTATAGGTAAATCATAATAGAATTCAAATGTGTTTGAAAATAGTTTAATTACTTGGTTATTTGCACTATTTTTTAAATCTTACTTTATATTTTTACCCCAATTTTTGAAGTGTTGATTAAAAAATAAATTCAAGTCCTTCAGTTTTTCCCTTGTAAAGTGAGTGTCTGACCCAGTATAAGTTAAGACCCCTTTTTAAATTTCTAGGATGTTACATACTTCTAAGCAGGATAGATCCAGGCCTTTTATTCTCTCCTTTACTATATTTAAACACATGTTCAAGATTGAACATAAAACTGGGAAATGACAGGGATAATGATTCCTTGAAGTGCCAAATTTCATTGAGTTTTTGTTACACTTTAGAAATGGGAATTATTAGAGAAAAGATACAATATTTGTGTTCCATTGCTGTGTAACAAGCTACCTCAAACCTAGTGACTTTAGACAAGTTACTCCAAAGTAGGGTTTAAAACAGCACCCATTTATTATCTCATATTTTTCTATGGATCAGAAGTCCAGATATGTTGTAACTGGGTTCTTTTTTCAAGGTGTCATTCTAGCTATATTTTCATCTGGAGCTCAGGATCCATTTCCAAGGTCATTGGTTATTGCCAGAATTTAGTTCCTTGTGGTTGTAAGACTGAGGTCTCTGTTTTCTTGATAGATGTCAACTAGAGGACATTCTCAGGTCCTAGCCACATAGCCTTCTCCACAATATGGCAGTTTGCTCCTGTAAGGCCAGTAGGAGAATCTCACTTCAAATCTCTCTGATCACTTCTAAGACCTGAGGTTGAGTAGACCAGGTTACCCAGGATAATCTCCCTCTTGATTCACACAAAGTCAACTGGTTAGGAACCTAAGTTACGTCTGCAAAATTTCATATGACCAAACATAATCACAAAGTGATTTGCCATTCTGCACAAATTCAAGGAAAGGTGATTACACAAAGGGGCAGGAAACTTGGGTCACCTTAGAATTCTGCCTACCACAGACACCAAAAAATAGGTATCATAATATGCTAAGACTCTTCCAGTGTAAAAGTGAAAAAGATGTGAATTGAAGATAATTTTAGGCAAAGAAATTAGGAAATCTTTGACTATGGAAACACATTAGATCTCACGATTTTTTTCTTCTCATGTAAATATAGAATTTAGGAAGATATAGTAAAGCTTAGTAATATCATAGCAATCTCCTTTTATTTTACAGAACTCAACTGTAAATCCTATAACTTGATTAAAATCAGGTCCTTCCAATAACAATGATTAAAAAGATGAAGCATCAGAAATCGGACACCATCTTATCCTGACTCAGTATTTTTGTTTATTTGGCCATAGAGATAAATAATTCTTAACTTCCCCTTATATTTAATTTGTGACTAATAAAATATGTTTATTTATGAAATTTCCACTTGGGCCCAGGATATATAGATATATTATCGAACAAATGTATTTGTTTGGGAAGCATGCTGTTTAATTTACCTGAACTGTCTCTGGAGTCTTAATGCAGTAGTTTGGGTCCATTCTCTTACTTACTTCTAGATATAGATAAAATAGAATATCAGTATCTAGATTCAGGAATAGATTAGCCTCAGTTTGCCAGTGTCCATACAGCATAACTCTCAGATAACCACTGTGCCTGAAATTATAATTCTTTCTTGTCTTTGAATGTGTAAACAATATGTTTTATCTTCCCATTCATAACATTATACTTGGAAATATCACGCAATGGTTTTATCATGCCATACAGAGAAACAGCCTTAGGTGAATTAATTATTAAGATTTATAAGCTGCATATCTTTAATTTCAACACATATAAGATTATTAGCAGCTGAAAGGTTCATAAGGAATAGCAAACTCAAGGAGACAACATGGAGACAAAATCAGGAGTTTAGGGCAAAAATAACACTTCAATTAGACATCAAAGGGATGGTCAAAGCCAACTTAATATGAAAAATGAAATTTTCATAGAGTTATATTTGTAGCTCAGTAGCATCAATAAGGTGGTAAATGCCACATAGCCCATAAGAGTTAATTCTCTAAATATGTTAAATAAAAGTAATGGTTTTGAAAAGTCTGGAATTCTTTAACAAAACATGCTATTTAAGAACCAAAATTGGGGGCTTCCCTGGTGGAGCAGTGGTTGAGAGTCCATCTGCCGATGCAGGGGACACGGGTTCATACCCCGGTCCGGGAAGATCCCACATGCCGCGGAGCGTCTAGGCCCGTGAGCCATGGCCGCTGAGCCTGCGCGTCCGGAGCCTGTGCTCCGCAACGGGAGAGGCCACAACAGTGAGAGGCCCGCGTACCGCGAAAAAAAAAAAAAGAACCAAAATTGGGTCCTGACTAAGTTTGTGTTTTTTACAGAGTACAGTATGTTTACAGTTTTTAAAATTACAGCAACTATAACATGCCTATTCTAGAATATGGGAATCATATGCTTAAGCTTAAACTTTGATGAGTTATTCATTCAGAAACCAAGAATGAAATATAACAGGAATGTGGCTGGAACCAAGTTACATAGAAGGGTAAGATTCTATCTGTAATCCTAAATTCAAAATTATGCCAATCCAAACTTAATGAAGTAAAAGTTTCTTCACTATATATATTATACTAGCTTGTGTAATATCAATATAATAAACTGTGAAAACAAAAATGGTAGTAATAACCATTAGCTATGTGTGACACTATATAATTCTTGTAGTTCTTTCACATGCAGTGCCTCCTTTGACATCAGGCCTAGAAATAAATGTCAATATTATTCTCATACACTTATCTATTCAACAAGTAATTAGTGAGACCCTAATATATGCCAGATATTCTGGTGGTAAGTAGACATATCATGCCTGTAGGGGAGGAAAAGCTTTTCTTCTACTCTGTTAGGTTCTATAAATGGGGCCTTTGACTCATATTGGTAAAAGACAGAATGACAGGAGAAAAGAATGCCAATTTTACTTAATGCTAATATATTTTTATGTGTACAGAGGCTTCACAAAAGTGAAAAACTCAAAGAAGTGGTCAGACATGACAGCTTATATATCTTTTTAACAAAGAATGATAAATTGTGGACAAGAGACTAGAAAAAGGAAAGGGGGGTTGGGTTTATCAGGGTAGTAAATTGTGGGAAGGTAAATATACGAGGGAAACTAATGGTAAATAAGGGTTATTTGGTATGGTTACTTCATGCAGAGTCATCTCCGTGCTGCCCCCTCTCTGGTGATAAGAGCTGTTCCCCTCTTCCTGTTATGGGAGAGTGGAGGACATCTTCACAAGGGGAATTGATGTCCTGTTTAGGCAGATGAGCGGAGGGCATAGAGCTCTTCCTGTGTCTCAACTTCCATCAGCTCAAAGTAATCCATATGCCAAAGCAGCAAATTTTAGTGTGACCCTCTGATCTCCTTCAACAAACAGACAAAATCTCTATAGAATGGGAGAAAAATCACATGTACTTTTAGACAAAGACCTTGAGGTCTTTGTACTTGCTTTTTTTTTTCCTCCACAGACCACTCTTCATCCTCTTCATCCCAAGACTTGCATTTTTATTCTTTCATGTTTCATTTTACATGTCACCTTTGAGAGGTTTCTTTCTGACCAACGAAATTAAATTAGTTTCCTTGGGTTATTTTCCCTAATCATAGATTGTGTTTTCCTTCAAAACCATGTTAAGGAGTTAGCATTTGATTCTAAATTTTCTAAGCAGTGGATGAAGGTAGCCCTCAAATTTTAAATGAGAAAATAAAATCGCAAAGAATAAAGTGACACACTAAAAGTCAAAGCTAGTAAGTAGCAAAGTTGAGATTAAATTCTGGTATACAGACTAAAAACTCTTGTTTTCTAATACGCTATAATGTTTCAATAAATCCCTTAGAGCCATCTTCTTAACTACATGTGGTTTTTCTCCCCAGAGGCCACTGGCATGGCTGGAGACACTTTTGGTTGTTACCACACAGTGTGTATGTGTGCGGGGTGGGGGTGGGGGGTTGCGGGGGAGACTGTCCTACTGGCATCTAGTGAATACAGTATAAGGTTGCTGCTGATCATTCTACGAGGCACAGAACACCTTCCACGGCAAATACTACCCAGCCCAGAATAACAAAGGTATTGCTGTTAAGAAACCCAGCCTTAGAATGCTTGAAAGAATAAAAGCAATACTTAATCATGTCATAATGTATTTTTTACATACAAAGGATATAAAAACACCCAAGTCCTTTCTATTACTTTCCAAAGACTAATCTACCCATATCATTCTATGTGAATTAACATCAACAAGATAAATTACAAAGACAACTCGAAGTCTCAAATTTAAGTCGTGGTTTGACTTGACAAGTATATGTTAACTCCTAGGTGTCAGAAAGTTTGGAATGTATACGTGCATTTTGTAACACTTTGCTAAAGGATTGTTCTGAGTCTCTAGCATCCTGAAAGTAATCTAAACACATATATCAGATCTTTATAGGAAAGCATATGTTAATTTTAAAATCAATTTCTAATTTTGCCATACAGAAGATTTGAAAATGAAATTGTCAGTCTTCATATCATAGTATAAGTGAGACATGTATTTTAAAATCAATCATCTATTATAAACTATCATGTAAAAATCACACACATTTCAAGCCTAGGATGTGGCCCAGAAGCAATTCTAGTTTTTTTCCTATCATTTATTACTGTGAATAAGTGACCAAGTCATGTAAGAAATGGATGAAAAGATTCACCCAGAACGAACAGAAGGTCGGGTGGTGTAGGACATCTGTGCTCACTTTGAAAGGTGTAGTGGCTTATGCGCAAGCAAAGTCTCCTGTGTGCAGACTGCCTGAAGACGCTGAGAGCAGATAGGCAGCCCTGAAATCACCATCAGAACAGAGTGGTTCAATGCTCAAAGAAAGGTTCAGGACCACCAGAGTCAGAGAGGTGAAGGGTCAGCAACAGCAGACTCTCCATCCCACATTGTTCACTAGCAAAGCATAGTCCTTTTAGCTTTAGCAAGGAAAGCCTGGTTTGTACATTTCTCTTCACACATTCTCTCTAATTAGATTTACCCTATAACCTCTCAAAATCAGCCATCAGAGAGATGAAGAAATCAGCTGAAAGGCTTAGCATAATGGGAACCTAATAGGTACGTGTGTGTGTGTGTGTGTGTGTGTGTGTGTGTGTGTGTGTGTGTGTG
>NW_020837952.1:29749122-29809912 GCF_003676395.1 Aethalodelphis obliquidens
TGTGTGTGTGTGTGTGTGTGTGTGTGTGTGTGTGTGTGTGTGTGTGTTCATTCAAAGGACACAGGTGATTTGCTTATTTACTGGATTAAGCCAAATCAATTTGCACATATATATCCACTGCTATAGAAAGCTGCTATTAACACTTTAATTTTTTTTACTAAAAATATGATCCAGATACAGTCACATTCTGAGGTACTGGGGGTTGAGGCTTCAACATATTAATCATATTAATTTGGGGAGACACAATTCATCCCATAATAAAATCTATCACAAAGTGATTGCACTATCTGTGCAATATGCAGTTGTTATTCATGTGGCTGTTAGGCACATATCATTTCACTACTATACTCAAGTATCTGAAGTTTTGTAGATTAAATTTAGTAATGTATACTATACTAAGTGATTGCTTTCATTTTATCAGTTTCATAATAAATAGTAACCGTTCTTTTCACAGTGTCTAAAACAATAAGATCAACTATTAATTAAACTTAAAGCAAACAATGTAAGCTTTAAGAATTGGACTTCAGAAACCATGTGTGCTTAAATTTGCTGGAAATTTTTAGTTTATTATTTGGATATATATGTATATTATATATATAATATACAAACATTAGAGATTATAAAGCACAGTGCCTAGAATAAATGATGGATGATTTAAGTAAATGCACCATGTATCTCATTAAACATGTAAAATATCTGATGCAATGCGTAAGAGGAAAGTGCTTTATTTACCCACTTACAATCCTGTATTTATAGAAAATAAACATTTGGCATTCATTATAAAAGACTATGATCACAATCTTAGATCATTTTTGGTGTTATAAAATCACAGACAGATATTAAACAACTTCAAGTATCTCCTTTTTTCAAAACAAATTGTATTGTCTCAAAAAGACAACCAACTATATCTTTTGGAGAAAGATCATAGTTTTCAGACTTAGTGTCTTAAAATTTGAAATTTAAAAACTTGACACATTTAAAATTTTTAATGCTGGTGAATTTTTTTAAAGCTACCTCCCAAATGAGAGAAGAGTATTTATGGTTATCAAAGGAAATAAAAAGTTAGAAAAATGACATTACCTGAAAATACAGTGATAAATTATTTAGAGATGTCATAATTTACAAAATTAGTAATAAAACTATCTTCTCTATATGAACCATTTATAAACATACTTCTCAGAACAAAGATGAAACAAAGCGATACATTGTATATAGCAGTCACTACTACACAGAAGAATCTAATTGTGGGTTAAACGAAAATGACACATATCATTTTATAGTTTACAAGTACTTCCTATAGCAGAAAGCATTCATTGTAATAATCATCACATCCAAGTCTTAGCAGCATCCTTCTAAAAGCTCAGAAGATTTTCAATTGAATTTGTCAGTTGTGATCTAGGTTTAGGTTCCTTTAATTTAGCATTTTGGAAAGGTTAAGAAAAAGATAATTTAGGATTTTAATGATCTAAAATTCATATGTTGAAGTCCTAATTCCCAGTACTTCAGAATGTGACTATATTTGAACATATGGGTGGGCACTAATTCAATATGACTTGTGTCCTTAAAGCAGAGAATAGATTACAGATACAGAGTGAGGGAAGAGAGTGTGAGGACACAGAGAGAAAGCAGTCATCTGCAAGCCAAGGAGAGAGGTCTCAGAGGATACCAAACCTGCTGACATTTTGATCTCAGACTTCTAGCATCTGGAAACATCAGAAAATAAATTTTTGTTGTTTAAGTCACTCAGTCTGTGGTATTTTGTTACGCTAGCTCTACCAAACTAATAGAAGGACCTCTGAACCTACACTATAAAAACAAAAATACATGTATTTAAATATATAACTAAAGGAAGTATGAATATTTATAAACAAGGTAAAAGTAATATACAATGTTGTTCTGATATTAAATTCTAATTGCTCCTTTACAAAGAGTTGTGGAATTTTTTTTCCAGGTAATATCTTCATATCATTGTCTTGTTCTCCATCAGATTTTCTTTTTTGCAATCTACCTTGACATCATGCACAAACCTATGTCCACATTGTCTACATCCCACTCTAGCCTATACCAAAAGAATTCTTTAAAAAGACTATATATGATATGATTACATTTCTATCAAATTCCAGAAAATGCAAACTAATCTGTTAGTGAGAGAAAGCAGAACACTGGTTGGCTGCATCTAGGAGGGCAGGGAGGTGCAGGGGGAGAGAAATTATAGCATGAGTTCTAATATCAATTGCAAATTATTGTTTTGCTATTATATCAGTCCTTCAAATTTGTTTTTTAAAAGATCCTTGATTAGCTATTTCTCTGTAATTGATTTATGCATTCATATAATATTGGAATATAAACTTCTTTTTCAGTAGCACTGAAAATGCCTATACGTCTGCTTATTATCACACGCACACACAGAGAGACACATATACACACTATGGGTTTTCTAACTCTGGGCCAAGGCTCTCTACTTCATACCATTATCCTTGTATATGCATTTCTTTCAATGCACTATTATGGGAAATAGAGTTTTATAGTATCTGATTTTGTTCTGATGAGACAAAAACAATTTTCACTTTAAGAAAAACAACTGCCAATAGTTTGGTTGGTACTTAGAAAATCATGTCACTATGCAGAAGTTTTTGAATTCTTTGATAAATTTTTGTACCTAATGTTCAAACCTTCCCAGAATAGAATTCACTGGACTTGTGTTTAACTTTTTAGGCTGCTTTCTTATGGCCTATACTATTAATGCCATTGTAGAATTTTTCCATATACTAAGTTTGTAAAGTGCAATTTGCTATTTCTATTTTACACTTCTCTGTGACACCTTCTGAGAGATTGTGACTTGGAGTAGCTTACCTGGAAATTATGGTAATTAGCAAACTTGTCTAATATAATTTATTCTAATATACTTAATTTTTTTCTTACATCAGTTTATAATATTTACCACCCTTAACAAATGTTCTGATGTTCATTTCAGCAATCTGTGCTTAAGGTCAGTAATATATGTCGACAAAAAAATTTTTAAAGACCATTCAGATGTCTTTAATTTTTTTTTTACCCACAAATAATTATAATTGACATGATAGTTATTATGTCCTTGAATAATAGAATTTTTACTCTTTATCCTTATGCTTTGGGCCTTCATTTCCTGAAGAGGAACAGAATTTATTTTTGAACAAGGCTCCTAATTCCATAATGTGTACTGTAACTTCATAAATTTTGTAAATCTAGAAAGGGATATTCCATAAAAATCTATAATTCCCCAAAATAACTACATTGATTTCATAAAATTAATAATATATACGATGAACATTTCCATCATTATCCTTTTGTAGGGACATTAATATTTTATTCATTTCTAAGAGAGAGACTTAAAAATCAGGGTTTTTATCTTTTGTATTCTCAATAAAATGCTTTTTAACTATCTGAATATAAACCTAGACAAGTCATGTTCTAGACAGAGGCCTCACTTCATTTCTACTTTAAAATTACATTTTAATATCTATTCATACTTTATAATGTACTTCCAGGGGCTGAGTTCTCCAGAAGAAAAGCCAAGGACAAAATGGGCCCTTAATTATTAAATATGCCTCATACATAGTTCATAGCTAATCTGACTTATCAAGGATTCAAAAATTGCAAGTGCTGTTTTTTAGAACATGCCATTCTAATTGTAATTCCATGAACTTTGGTTTAAAACATTGCAACCATCTCTATGAGTTAAACTGCCATTAGCATCACAACATATGAATATAACTTTTTTCAAAACCCAGAGAAGATTTGTGATTTAGAATATCTTTTCTTTGCTTCTCAGAGCCACAGAGTCCTTCTCACCTGATCTGAGATTAGCATCATTATTTTCCTTTTTGGTTAAACAAAATCTAAGTCACAGTATTTTAAAAGATTCTCTGAAAAAACTTTTTTTTGAATTTTATTTTATTTTTTTATACAGCAGGTTCTTATTATCCATTTTATACACATTAGTGTATATATGTCAATCCCAATCTCCCAATTCATCCCACCCCCCCACCCCACCATGAAAAATATTTCTACCAAAAGGGGCATGGTGGTCTTTAGTGGCCACAGTAGCAGTGATGAATTTATCAGATGGGCGAGTCAAACTTTGAGAGGCTCAGAGGAAAAAGCTGTGTGCCCATGGCCAGGTGAGTCAAAACACTCGAAGCCTCAGCTTCATCATCATTAAATTGAAAGTGGCACTAAGTAGCTTAGAGGCTGATAGGATGAGGTAAGATGATCTGTGAAAGCGCCCAAGAATACTTGGGACTTACTATTGTTGAATCTTGAACCTGGTATAGGCACACTGATAATGAAGCACTGGAGGCAGGGGAAATGAATTCAAGCCTAGATAGTGCTCACAGGTTCAAACTCGACATTGGGAGAGCAACATAATACCTGGAACAAAGCAGAGAAATCCTGGATGACAGGGTGACACGTGAGAAAGCAGAGGAGGCCTAATAAAATAATAAAGACACAGACTAGGGAGTGTCAACTGAAAAATAATGTGCAACCTAAAAGTTGAGAGTTTTATTTTATTCAGCAGACATACTGAGGACTTAAGCCCAGGAGATAGCCAATCAGATAGCTCTGAGGGACTGTTCCAAAGAGGTAAGGGAGGAGTCAGGATATATAGAGTTTTTGAAAACAAACAAACAAACAAAAAAACCAGTTAGTCAGAACATCAAAAGATTACTGTTAATTAAAGAAAACCCAGACATCTCAAGTTAATGCATTTAGCACTTTTCTATGTAAGGGAAGATGCAAGAGTCTGGACTCATTGAAATCATTTCTTTGATATATACCTTAACTGTCTAGGACCACTATCCTGCTCTCTCCATCCTGAATCCCCTCATGGGGTAGGGGGTGAGGGGCGGCATGGCTGCAGTGGCTGATGGCTTGATGGCTGCAACATCCTTTGTTTACTGATATGGCAGTGACATTCTTTGTCCAAAGGGGTCATCCAAAAGACACATTCTACCCAAATATAGTTTTTTTTAACTTAAAACAAAAGTTTCTCTAAATATTGTTGTAAAGATTTTCTTGATAATCTGAAATATACATTATTAAAATCATATTATAATGTACTTAATTTTTATTTTATTACTGCTCAGTGGAAGCAACAAATAACTGTTGAAATCTGAATAATAATGCTATACACATAGAGAACTCTACATTAGAAACTATCCATGTGCTTTAATTTAATGTCACTCTTTCTAGTGTTAATTGTCAAGGTGTAGTATCCAAGAGATAAATCCAGCTTTAACGTGTATTAACCTGACATTTAGCCTTTGTAAACTGGATCTTTAATGGCTAAGGCACCAAGAGAAAACATTCAGTATAGAAAGTAGTGAGGAAACAGTGAAGAGTTATTACTAGGAGAATATAAGCTATAATTAAAACTGCAGCTATTAGGGCAAAGGAGATTCATTGTTGTCATGGAAACATGGTTTTATTAATTCATGTCTTTCAACAGATAAAATCAACTACTGCTCTGTAATTGTCAACATAGAAATGTAGGTTTTTTACATTGTTTAATATTTTTAACAATATTAGCATACAGTATAAACTGTTTTACATAATAGAATACCTCAAAGCTAATAATTGAGTTTGAGATGCAAAGGTGAGCTCATTTCCTGATGTTTCTGTATCAATAGACTTCTAAAATACCATACTACACTGCACATATATTATGAAAATAGAGTATTAAGTAGCTATGGTGAGGCAACAGCAAACCATAAATGGACCAAAAAATCATAAATTACCCCACTACTCTTTCCTGAGGTAAAAAGAAGCAAAGCCAGACATATTTGCCATGCTAGGAGAATCTAGATTTCAAATGTCTCATTGTCCTGACAAGTACTTCTCTGCTTAGTAAGTTATCTGTGACAATTACATGTTTGGAACACATGGATATTGTATATATGTGACAACTGCTACACTGATTTTCTTACTTTTAGGGTTATGTTTTCTATTGTAAAATAAAATGCTGTGTTTATATTCCCTTTATATTTCTGTCTAGTACTGTAAGCCCCCAAAGTCCCAAACTATCCTGAGGATCATTTGTTCTCAATGCCTATTGGGTGACATTTGGCAACGTCTAGAGACATTTTTTGATTTTCACACTCTGTGGGACTGGCATCTATTGAGTAAAGATCAGGGATGATGCTGAACATCCTATAACACATAAGACTGCCTGCCACAATAAATAATTATTTGATTCCAAATATGAATAAACCCATGCTTGAGAAATCGTGCTGCAGAGTAAACAGTTAAAAATGAAACAAAAATTATCATCATCAACAACAATAGACATCTATTTTTTTTTTTGCTTGGAGAATAGAATGAACGGGTCAGTTTTTAAGTTAAACAATCATTAAGTTGCCCTATTATTTAGGAATGGCAATGAGTTCTACCTCTTCCTTATTATCAAGATTTGAGATTGAAGAGGAAAGTCTTACCATCAAAAGTAATGAATAGAAATGAGGGAATGAAAAATGGCCATAACAGTGCTACACATGAAAATGTGTGGCATCAAAAGAATCTGTGACACACTTTATTCTTTGCTAAGTGTATGAAACTATTGCTTTATTTTTCAAGTGTCATTTGAGTTTAATTTTCTCTCCATTTAAAGTTGATATCTTGAGATTGACAAAGCTTCCCAAATCAGGGAAAATTAGTTTTGTCCTTTATTTCATCCTCTGCAGAATCTATAGCTGCAAAATTCTGTCCTCTTTATCAGGAGCAGTTCTTCAAAGGTTTTACCATATTTATACAATGTTTAGACTTGGTAGCTGATGTAAATGATTACATTTTTCCCTCACAACCACACTGACATTTACTTAGCATTGGCTGCAGCTTTTAAATTTATATAATCATATATGCTAACAACTCACAAAGCTATAAAACCTCTTATACAAATCTCAAAGCAGGATACATTAAACATAAATATTATTTTTAGAATCATACCACCATTGCAAATATACTCAAGTGAGGAACTAGCTGGGAATTTGCTTTCATGTATTTTGAGAATCTCAAGATATATTTTTAGAAACTGTAAAATACTAGGGAAAAATTGTTGCCAGATACACCAAAAGAAGAATAAAAAGTACAAAATAATTTTGAAAAGTTGCCCTTGAAAGTCACATATATACAAGTTCAAAATTGGGACCTATCTCCAAAAAATATTCTAAAAGTTCAAAAATGTTACAAACTAATTCTTCTTGTCCTCTAATGTAAGTGGGAGCATTTTCTAGCATCTGCCTGCATGTTATTACAGTGGTTTCATGTGATTTTACATATGTTCACCAAATTTAAATCTATATGTATCAGAGAAACATAACTGCCTTTACAGCATTTTAGATCCATTGAGTAATACATTGTTTCAAAGACATACTCTCCCATCTGTGAATAATAATATAAGCCCTATTAAAACAGGTATTGAGAAAATAATCCCCAACACACTAGCATAACAAAGGTCAAATGAATAACACTTTTAAATGAAGTTATATTAAATAAAAAACAAAGGAAGACTAAATTACACATATTCAAAATGTGCCAACACTGGGCCAGGCAATGCACTTGGTTCTACAGAGAAATGCAAAAGAAAGAAAAAAATTATTTATACTTTAAGACAATGTCCATGCTGTTTATGTATCAGTATGCTGCCTAAAAATAAGTTGAGGCTCAAATGTCTTAGGGATTAAATGGTTAAGGGCTTGCTCTTTGCTAAGTGTGCATGGATCATGGCATAGGACATGCACTTAGCATGGCTCTCTAATTGCAAGATTATCATATTTCAGTATTGATTAATGGAATAATATCCAGAAGCAATTTCATGATATAAAGCAAGAAGAGAGAGAATGAATAGTTAATTGCTACTATAAGGGAAAAAATAATTATTTCCAATCATCTTATTGTCAGAGCCCTAATACTAGGGCTCTAGTAAAGTTTTGTGAGTTGTTAACATATATGATTATATACATGTAAGAAGCTGCAGCCAATGCTAAGTCAATGTCAAACACCACCGTTACAAAGCCAGAGGGTCTCTTGAAACTTCTTTGGCGGGACTCAAAAATCTGTGCAATTCTTTGACACTTTCATTGACTCTTACAGCTCGAAGAATATTGAGGCCTAAATATTACTGTTGCAGAACCAGCTAGTTTTAGCTGACCTTTCGTTTCTTAAACTCCAAATAAAGTTGTTCACTGGAGAAATCGTCAATAGAATGTTCAAGAAGGCAATGCTTCAAACTTTATCTTCCGTCCAAGGTACTCAATGATCTGTTTCTCTTTTAAGTCACATAGGAGTTTCTGTTAACCTACCTCAACTTTCACATATTTTATCTCACTTTTAAAGAAGGTGAAACAGCTAAACTGAGTGAAAATGGGGCTGGGTCAACACTTTATTTTCAGGAAAAAAAAAATTCCCTGCTGCCAAAACTTTTGTATATGTCAGAAATATTCTGCCAACTTTTCACATTTCCAGAGAAAAAGGATAGTATTTTTGATGGTGATGAACATCATCATCTTGGAAAAGTTATTATTTTCTAAGCATTACTTGACTAGATGATTGACTTATTCAAAATCTAGATAAGTTTGTTGTTCTAAAATCCCAAGTTTCTTGGCTCATGCTAAGGGACACAGTTGCTTCTTCCAAAGGTTTGATTTCTCCTGAGATGTTTATCACTTGAAATCCTCTTGAACTTGAAGAGTGCACACCACTCAGATTATCAAAGTCACTGCCCACATATTAAACTGAACCAAATATGGGAAAGTGGCATCCCTCACCCCATTCTATTTGGATCAGCAATCCACTTATATGTCATTTACTTCAAATTATCTCTTTTCATTCCTCCATTAGTTCTGCTAAAGCAGATGGCATCATGTAAGTGTGACTATTTGCTATTGGCATACTATATTCCCTTCTGATGACCAGATGTGTCTTTTGGGCTTCAGTTCTCAAAGGTCTGCATGTTGTTATTCCTTATTCCCTGTATACTAACTAGGTTAAGAGGTCAAAACCACAGAATTAGCAAGAGAATTGTCCCTACTATCATGCTGTGGAGAAAAAATAAAAGAGCTCTTTATATTTCACACAAATTGAAAAACACACCTTATAAAGAGTAAATATCCAGATGGCTAAACAGAGATTTTTGTTGATCTGCTGACGTATGTCTAGAAAAGTTTTCAATGTTTTATTTTATCATTATTCTCCCCTGCCCCATGGACGTTGCCCACTGACTGTAAGAACAAAAAAGATAAGACCCACATTTACCAAAAGAATTTTTAAATTTCAAGTAGAATGTATTTTTTAGGGACAAAATAATGAAAAAGTCTTGCTCATAGAAGTCACTTAGTTGCATGCTCACATCTTGCCATGACTAAACTTTAGAAATGTAAAAAGATGTATATTTCTGTAGAAAAATTAGCCTTGTCTCTTCAATAGTCATTTATATTAAAAAAAAGCTTAATGTTAATTAAAAGGGATTTATCAGACATAAAAATCAGGAACATCAGGTGGCCCTGGATTAGAAACTGGCTTATGCAACTCATTCAAGTTTTATTTTGTTTTGTGTATTTTCTCTAAACAGAAACCAAAAAAACTAAAGGTGCTGGTAGTTGCAGAAGAATGTGTGCCTAAAAGAGGGCTGTCGTAGGATGAAAGAAATAACAAATGGTTCATGTGCTCATAGGGATGATCCAATCAATGGGAAAGAAAAG
The DNA here is from genome assembly GCF_003676395.1 of Aethalodelphis obliquidens. NCBI lineage: Eukaryota > Metazoa > Chordata > Mammalia > Artiodactyla > Delphinidae > Aethalodelphis > Aethalodelphis obliquidens. Next base: position 29,758,857 of record NW_020837952.1, read on the forward strand.
TGGATGATTTAGGTTAGAGTAGGAAAAGTTGCTGAAGGGACACTCTTGTATAAGAGAGATCTGGTGCACATGTGAAAAGTTTGGTCTTAGCAGAATGGAGAGATCATCCATTCCATAGGTACAGAGAAAAAGATGAAGGTAAATTTCCATGTCTATTTTTTTTTTTTTTTTGCGGTATGCGGGCCTCTCACTGTTGTGGCCTCTCCCGCCGCGGAGCACAGGCTCCGGACGCGCAGGCTCAGCGGCCATGGCTCACGGGCCCAGCCGCTCCACGGCATGTGGGATCTTCCCAAACTGGGGCACGAACCCACATCCCCTGCCTTGGCAGGCGGACTCTCAACCACTGCGCCACCAGGGAAGCCCTCCATGTCTATTTTACCAGAATAAAAACCACAATTGGAAATGTCAATAGAATTTCATGAAAACAATTAATTTGAGAAAAAGAGCTGACATCTTGTAAAATTTAGTTTTCACACTAAGAAGAGAGTTCTATGGAAAGAAATTGGTTGGTGTGGCAGTGGAAACGCAAATCATTTCTCTTCTTTACTTTTCAATGAAAGAGAAAGCTTAGTCATCACTTGGAAGCATGGATGAGAAGGCAATACTGGATGCTGGAAGGGAGAGAAGTTTTTTGAGAGAGTGGCAAAGTGCCTGGACCAGGCAATGTTATAGGACTTTTGGGCAGCACAAAAGACTGACTTGAGTTTAGTGAACCTGAATTTAGAATGATTCTTGTCATCATGGCCAGATGATTTTCAATGACCACACTCAAAAAAAATATGTGATGGATTATAATTTAGGTAAGAAAGACTATACAAAACTAAAATAGGCAGATCCACACTCAGAAATATGGCCTTTGCCTTATCTAAATGGAGTGGTGAGTAAATGCCCATGTGTATGTTTTCATTAAAATGTTTAAATATAGGTGCATTATTTTTAAGATCTCTTGTTTTAACTAAAGTTTTCAGTTGATGACCATATAACATTGAGAATTTTCTTGAATAAACAAGCTTCAGGAAAATTCAAGATATATGTTTAAAATATAAAACTTAATGAGTAGTCAGACAAGAATAATCTTTAATTTATACTACCAATAGACTACTAGAAACTGTATTTTAAAATATTATTTATATTAGTAATATAAGTATAAAAGAGATTGGAATAGACTTAATAAAAGAAATATTGGGGAAACTACTATAAAACTTCAATAACAAAACTAAATTCAATGTCAAATGAGACAGAATTCTCCTTAGTGTGAAAACTAATTTTACAACATGTCAACTTTTTCTTAAATTAATTGCTTTCATGAAATGCTATTGGAGTTTCCAATTGTGTTTTTTACTTTTTTTTTATTGTGGTAAGATACACATAACAGAAATTTTACCACTTTAATCATTTTTATGTGTACAGTTCTGTGGCATTAAGCTCATTCACAATGTTGTGCAACCATCACCATAATTCATCTACAGAACTTTTACGTATTCCTCAACTGAAACTCTGTCCTGAAGTCCCTGGAAACCATCATTCTCTATCTGTCTCTATGAATTTGACTACTCTAGGTACCTCATATAATTGGAATCATACAATCCTTTTGTGATTGGTTTATTTCACTTACCATCATGTCTTCAAGACTCATCCATGTTGTAGCATGTGCCATATTTCCTTCTTTTTAACAGCTGAATAATATTCCATTTTATGTGTATACCTCATTTTCTTTATCCATTCATCAACTGATAGACATTTGGGTTGCTTCCACCTTTTGGCTATTGTGAAGAGTGCTTCTACTAACATGGGTGTACAAATATTCGAGTTCCTGCTTTTGTTTCTTTTGGATAAATACTTGGAAGTAGAATTGGCAATTGTGTTTTTCAAACCATAAGAAATAGTTCTAATGTTAATCTAAAACAATTAAGAAACAAGGATGTATACACAAGAAATATGTATAAAAAGGGTTATACTAGAAACTGGAAATAAACATTAAAGCACATTATAGAACTATAGTAATTAATGAAAATATATATCAGGGGCAAGGAAAGACATATCAATGTGGCAGAATAATAGAAATAGAATATAAACTTTAAACACAACTTTTTAGCCATCAGGGAAATGCAAATCAAACCATGATGAGATACCACTTGACACCTGCAATGATGGCTATAACAAAAAACACATATAATAACAAGTATTTGCAAGGATGTAAAGAAATAGGAACCCTGATACCCTGCTGGTGGGAACATAAAATGGTGCAGTCACTTTGAAAAACTAACACCTCGTTAAAAGGTTACACAGAGTAACCATATGAGCCTGCAATTTCACACTTAGGTATATCCCAAGTAAAACAAAAACATATTTTCACCCCAAAAATTGTACAGGAATATCTATAAGAAGCATTATACTAGTAGTCAAAAAGTAGAAAACCTCCAAATGTTCATCAACTGATGAGTAGATAAATAAATGTGTTATACTTCTATAAAGGAAGATTATTTGGTAATAAAAAGTAATGAAGTACTGATTCACGCTACAACATGGATGTACCTTAGAAACATTCTAAGAAGCCAGTCACAACATAATGTATGATTCCATTCATGTGAAATATAAAGAATAAGGCAATCTCTAGAGACAGAAAATGGATTAGTGGTTGCTAAGGGCTAGTTGAGGTTGGGGGGAAATGATGAGTGACTGTTGAAGGGTATGGGGTTTCTTGTTGGGGTAGTGAAAATGTTTTATTGATTGTGGTGTTGGTTGCACAACATTGTGAATATACTCAAAACCACTGAATTGTTCATGTATGGGATGTGAATTACCTTTCTTTAAAGCTGTTAATCAAAAAAATAACTTTAATATTTGAAAAATGAAATACCTAATCAAAAGGGAAAACTAACTTATATTCCTAGGTAATTGATTTTTTAAATTTGAAATAAACATTATTTTGAATTGTTCCCATTCACAAACAAATAGATGCCCATGAAGTATTAGACCAAATCTGAGGTGAAGGGGTAAATGACAGGGAAATACATTTTAAATTAATGTCTGGAGAAAGTCACAAAGAAAATTATCAATAAATTTGACCTTGGGCTTCGCTGGTGGCGCAGTGGTTGGGAGTCCGCCTGCCGATGCAGGGGACGCGGGTTCGTGCCCCGGTCCAGGAGGATGCCACATGCTGTGGAGCAGCTGGGCCCGTGAGCCATGGCCGCTGAGCCTGTGCGTCCGGAGCCTGTGCTCCACAGCGGGAGAGGCCACAACAGTGAGAGGCCCGCGTAAAAAAAATAAAATAAAATAAAAAATAATAAATAAATAAATTTGACCATATGGACTTTGTAAAAGTCTTCTTTGAAGTATTATGTTAACATATATCAAGAACGTTTAATCATTCATATCATATTATCCCAGTAATTCTACTTCTAGTTGTAAATTCTAATAAAAGAATATAACTCATAAGCAAAAATACATGCAAGCTCACTTTCATTATGTAATTATTTGTGATGGTAAAATAGTAAAAAAAAATAAATAAATAAACTTACCCGTGAGATATTTAAGTAAATTATCTCATATTTACTTACTTAATATATTATTATTATTTAATAGATTACTAAGTAGCTACTAGAAGTCATACTTAAGTTTTAAGGACATGGGATAAAACTGACATTTTAATGATAAGTGGAAAAATACACAATTGTATATAAACTATTTATTTTGCAAAGATAGAAAATGAGAAAATTATAACAGTGAAAACAGTAGTTGACTTTAATAGGATTTAGCTAAAAATTTTTCCCTACTTTATTCTATTTTTCTATCGTTTCTAAGTTTTTACAATAAACAATGAAATAAATAAATAAATAAAACATTATTTATAATTTTTAGAATTGTTTTAACTAGAATCATGCCAGCACATGGTAAGCATATAAGATTCTAATGTAATTTTCATTACAAAAAATTTATTTAGGCAGCAATATACAAGAAAAGATGAAAAAGAGGGTGATGATCAGGGGTATCTTCAACAGGTTTAAGAATTTTTTTTGTTTTTGCGGTACGTGGGCCTCTCACTGTTGTGGCCTCTCCCATTGCAGAGCACAGGCTCTGGACGCGCAGGCTCAGCGGCCATGGCTCACGGGCCCAGCCGCTCCGCGGCATGTGGGATCCTCCCAGACCCGGGCACGAACCCGTGTCCCCTGAATCGGCAGGTGGACTCTCAACCACTGCGCCACCAGGGAAGCCCCAGGTTTAAGAATTTTTATACAATCTTTTTTCAGTTTCATCTAATTTTCTAAAAGTTTTAAATTAAGTATATCAATTTTCATATTTTACCTTAAGATGTAAATTTTATTTAGAAAAATTAAAATATGTGCTTAGCCCATGGTAGGAAGGAAAACAAAAATGGATGAATGATTCATTTTTTTCTCTATATTTTCCATATTTGCCAAGAAAGACCTCTCTTCTGAGGTTTATATTGCCTAAATGTCTAAGATATGAATGACTGTATCTAATTATTTGCCATAGAAAGAATTCTATGACCCATGAGTAGTAAAATCACAGGGAAAAGGTTGTAGATAGAGGTGTAAAAGACAGAAATAGCAAAGAAATTGAAGAAGATACCTTATACCAGAGAATATAGGCACCATCAAGATCAAACAGTTTATCAAAGAGAGATGTATAAGTGCCCAAGACAGACCTCACCTACTTTAGTTTCACCCTAATATATCCCACTTAATACAGACTTGTTAAGCAAAGATCATGATTATAACACCTGAGAAATCATTATAGTGAATGGGAGCATAATATATTTAGAATAACACTTCATAATAGAAAATGATAATGACCAAAAATTAGCATGGATTTGGCATAGATAAAACCTATAATGATCATTTTAATTAAGCAGGTACAACATAGCTTATAGTTTTAAATTTCCTTAAGGGATTCCCCCAAGGATCCTTGGAATAGTATAATAAACAACAGAGGTCTCCTTTTAGTCATAATTTTAGAAAGCATAATTTACTAATCCCTAAATTAAATGGCTAGCCACATGGGCAAAGAGTGGACAAATGGACAAATTGGTTGGGTGCATTTTTACTGTATATTAAAGCCTCCTGTCAATGTGTACATAGGTGGAGTTTTTATAGACATAGGCAAAATTACAATTTTTATTACACTTTAAAGCATGAGTACCAGGACAAGTAGACAGTTTAATGACTTCCCAATCTACATCAAAATTACTAAAAATACTATGATTTTGAAATAATACAATCTCTCAGGAAGAAAGGCAGAATAAGGGGGCATGTGTTTCCATCCCTAAGGAACTCTCAAATATCCAATTATGCTGTCTTCTACTAGAATGATAAAGATATAAAAGAAAGAAACAATGTCTGGTCTATTTACCATCAAATGTTAACAAATGTTCAATAGCCAGAAAAATTTTTCAGATAAAATATGAGCACAATATAATATCGTACGGCAAATGTATTTGACTGCACAGATGGCTCGTAGAAGATCTTACTGAAGATGGTTTGGAGGTTTACTATACACATGTAAGTTAGGGTCTTTAAAATGAGGCAATGCAAGAGAAGAAATTAAACAATAAAATGAACAAAGTAGATATAGAACAACATGCTATCATAAAGAAAATGAGAGTAGACATGGAACAGGAGAACAATATAATTTGAAGGATCTTATTCTAAAATAATGATGACCCATATCACTACGACTTAGGTTGACAATATTGAAGTTATATTAATAGATAACAGCAAATGAAGATTAATGAATAAGTAATCATTCAGCTTATTAAATTAATAAATTGCTACATCATGGTATGATCACTAAGAATGATTTAATGATACAGATCTATTTAACCACATTGGATATGGTGCTTCAAATATGTGGTAGAAGTTTTACTGTCTTAAACACAGTTGTCTTTTTAAAATTAAGTAATTGTCTTGAGAAATTAAGAAACATGTTCCATTTAAGATGACAAAGCAGTACAAAAAGTCCCCAATAAAGATCACAGGTAATATCCTAGTGACTAACGAGGCAAATAGTCACAAGGCATCCTATTTAAGGTCCTCTGATGAAAAGTAACTATATAGTCTTTTAAAAATTTATTGAAAATGATTTGGTGCTTTCCACCTGCTTCACTGTTTACATTGTCAATTTAAAATCGTATTCATTATGTATTCAAGCATTCCTATTTACCAGCTGTCTGGCTAACAAATTTCTGTATAATTATGGGGGGGTTTTGTTGTTGTATTGTACACAGCAAAATTGAAACCAAATCATTATGTAGTTAATGCATACAAACCCAGATATTTAAGGACCCTAACTACACAGAAAAGGTTGATATGTAATTTTAATATTTAATTGTTTAAAGTAGATCAATTTATTTAATGGAAATACATATTCATAGGAAATTAAAAGAGTGTAGATGTGCATTAAAGGAAAAGCAATAGTCAATTTCTTGATTCACTGTACTCACACACCTAACCATTTCCATCTCCCATAGGTAACAACTGCTAACAATATCTTATGCAGACTTTGACTTATATATGTATATTTAGAGGAATAAAAATCATATAATTATTTTCATTTACTGTAGTTTATTGTACCCTATGGTTATATAATAATTAGTTTAACTGCTTTCTTAGAGTTTTAGATAAACCCAGTTTTGCATTATAAGTAATGCTTCAATGAACATCTTGCTATAAATTTCTTTGGATAATTGTGTGACTTCATCTGTAAAGGACTTAAAATGGAATTTCTTCAACAACTTTTATGCATTTATAAACATTTTATATGCACTGCCAAACCACCTTCCAAAATGATTGTACCAATTTTTATTCTTATCATTTTTCCAAACCCTTAAAATTTTCTCTGCTTTCACTCTCCAATTTTCACATGACACAGTGACCACTTCAAAATGTAAATCTGTCACTTCCCTACTTAAAATCTTCCAATATTTCCCTACTGTATTAGTTTGTGGGGCTGCCAACAGAATATTACAGACTGGGTGGCTTAAACAACAGTTTATTTTCTCATAGTTCTGGCGGCTGAATGTCCCAGAAGAATTTCTGGCAGCACTGGTTTCTGGTGAAACCTTTCTTCTTGGCTTGCTGAAGGTCACCTTCTCATTTTGTCCTCATATGGACTTCCCTCTGTGTGTGCATGAGAGATCTTTGGTGTCCTTTCCCCTTCTTAAAAGGAGACCAATCCTATTAGATTACAGTCCCACTCTTACGACTTCATTTAATCTTAATGACCTCCTTAAACTTCAGTTAGATAACTAGTAAGTCCTGGGATGTAAGGTACAGCATGGTGACTGTACTTAACAGTGCTGTATTATATACTTGAAAGTTGCTAACAGAGTAGATCTTAAAAGTTCTCATCACAAGAAAAAAATGTATGACTCTATGTGATGATGGTTGTTAATTAACTTTACTGTGGCAATCATTGTGCAATATATACACATATTGAGTCATTATATTGGACACCTAAACTACTACAATGTTATATCTATTATATCTAAGTAAAAATCAACATACAATACAACTATTCTGAGGCTGTGAGGAAGCCAAAGCCATAAGAAGGAACCATACATAGGCATTTCAGTTAATAGTTCCAGCTGAGCCTAGCCTTCAAGCATTCCCAGCCGAGGCACCAGACATGTGAATGAAGAAACCTACAGATGATTCTCCAGCTGTGAGAGTCTCCTCTAGCTATCTGAGAACTGGCAGCTGATGCCCTAGACATCGTGAATCAGAGATAAACCATCTCTTCTGTATTTGGTCTAAATCCTGATGCAGAGAATCCATAATGATAGTAAAACAGTTGTCATTTTATGTGACAAAATTTTGGAATGGTTTACACGCAAATTTGCATTGTTAACTAGAATGCTTTAAATACAGTTTCATTTTACTTTTTAACTTAGATCGCTCTAGATCATTGGCTGCAATGGCAGATGAGGAAGACCTTGAGCTCACCTTCTCCGATGGGCACACCAAAATTACAAGTATTTATGGAGTAGCTATTAAAAAGTTTCTTTTAAAGAAACAAGGGCTCCGAGCCCACCTCAGGCTCCCCAGCCCCAGGATCCTGAACCAGGAAGATGAGACCCAGAATGTTTGGTTTTCTAGGACAGTGGAGCTTACTTTTCAGAGACACAGATGGCTGTGGTAAATAGACACGCCACTGTTAAAGGGCACATGCAATATTGCAAATGCTCCAGGACCCAGGAAAGAAACAATAATTTCAAAGGTGACTGGCTCAGGCCCACCTGTGATCTTAGAGAACCTCCTGAAAAGGCAGGAGGCAGTAGGGACTCATCCCAGGGACACAGACACTGGCAGCAGCCATTTGGGGGAGCTCAGCTCACTACAGGGACACTGCTGCTGGCAAGTGCATTTTGGAAATCCTCTCTCTACCTTATTAGTGCTGGGACACAGACACGCCCACCAGCCAGGCAGCACCAGTCCTGGGTCACCCCAGGCCAAGTAGTTAGCTAGGCAGGAAACAGCCTCACCCACAGCAAGCCAGCTACTGTCGGACCTCCTAGGCACAAGCAGACCCAGAACATGGACCTGCCTACCAGCAGGTCAGCACTAGTCCAAGGACCCAGCCTCACCCATTAGTGGGCAGGCACCAGCCCTGGGGACCCCCTGGGCACTGGCTCCACCCACCAATGGGCCAACAGTAACTCCAGAACCATCTCAGCCGCACAGTAAGCCATGTCAAGACCAGGCAAGACACACCAGTAAGCTGGAACTAGCTCCAGGACACCTGGACCTGAAGCCCATCACCCAGGATCTTGTCCCACCTACCAGTGGGCCAGAATTATTCCCAGGAAATTCAGGGGCTCCACAGCCAGTTGCCTCATGACCTGGCTCTGCCCACCAGTAGGCAGGGCCTGGCAACCAACAGGACCAGGAGCCAGCCACACCTAACAGCATGCCCACAGTAGTGAGCCCACACAACAGAAGGACACATGTAGCCCACATAGAGGACATGCTTAGAGCATGTAGCTCTGGTAACCAGAGGGCAGTGTGCTGCTGGGCCCCATAGGATGTCTCCTAAAAAAGGAAACTTCTCCAAGATCAGGAAACATAAGCACCCTACCAAATATGTAGAAATAAAAACAACAAATTAGGCAAAATGTGTTCAAAGGAACAAGATAAAACCCCAAAAGAAGAACTAAGGGAAGTAGAGATAAGCAAGCTATCCCATAAAGAGTTCAAGGTAATGATCATAAAGATGCTCAAAGAACTCAGGAGAAGAATGGATGAACACAGTGAGAAATTTAACAGGGAATTAGAAAATATAAAGAAGAACCAAACAGAGCTGAAGAATATAATAACTGAAATAAAAACTACACTAGAAGGAGTCAACAGTAGATAAGGTGATACAGAGGAACTGTGAAGCGAACTGAGACTGAATAGAGGAAATCACTCAAGATAAACAGAGAAAAAGAAAAAATAAATTTAAAAAATGAGGGAATTTGAAAGACCTCTGTGACAACATCAGTTGTACTAACACTTGCATTATAGGAGTCCCAGAAAATGAAGAGAAAAAGAATAGGGCAGAGATCATATTTGAAGATAATAATAGCTGAAACCTTTCCTCCAGGTCCAGGGAGCACAGAAAGTCCCAAACAGGATCAACCCAAAGAAGACCACACTGAGACACATTGTAATTAAAATGGCAAAAATTAAAGATAAAGAGAGAATATTAAAAGCAGCAAGGGAAAAGCAACAAGTTACATACAAGGGAACTCCCATAAGTCTATCAGCTGACTATTCAGCAGATACTCTGCAGGCCAGAAGGGAGTGGCACTATATATTTAAAGTGAAGAAAGGGAAAAACCTACAGCCAAGAATGCTCTACCCAGAAAGGTTTTCATTCAGATTTGATGGAGAGATCAAAAGTTTTACAGAGAGGCAAAAGTTAAAAACGGTCAGCACCAAAAAATCAGCTTTACAAGAAATTTTAAAGGGACTTTTCTAAGTGGAAAAGAAAACGCCACAACTAGAAATATAAAAATTACAAAAGGAAAAATCTCATTGGTAAAGGCAAGTATACAGTAAAGGAAGTAAGTCAACCATGTACAAAGCTAGTAGGAAGGTAAGAGACAAAAATAGTAAAATGATCTATTTCCACAATAAATTGTTAAAAGATACTCAAAACAAAAAGATGTAAAATATGATGTTAAAAACAGTAATTATGAGGGGAGAGGAGTAAAAAATGTAGGGCTGTTAAAATTACAGCAAATTACAAAAGATGATAAAGCGGAAAAAATTAAAAGTTAGCAAAATGAGAATAAAACAAAGTTTCAGTATTAAAATCACATTTTTCCCATCCTTGAAATGTGATGATAACCCCCTTTCCTCTGTCTTCTCTCCTTTTACTCCCTCCCTCTATTGCTTCCTTTCCTCTCCTCTAATCTTTCCCCTCCTCTCTCTCCCCATTTCCTCTTTATTTACTGTAGCATGTATTATTTAATGTAGAATATTTCACATGAATCTTGTATTGACATTTGCTGAACACTTTCTCTACGTCGGTGACCGACACGTTATCTTACTTAATATCTACAACCCTCTGAGTTTGTAACTTAAAAATTCCTAATAAGAGAGTGTGTGTGTGTGTGTGTGTGTGTGTGTGTGTGTGTGTATTAAGATCTTGACACTGTGCCAAATGCTTTATGTCCAATATTTCATTTAATCCTTGCAGTAATCCCACAAGGTTGGTACTATCATCAACTATTTTGGAGGAAACTAAGCCTATCAAATGATGAATAAACTGTCTGACTCCTGTAGTAAATTCCACAACCAAGATGTAGTTTCAGTACTGTTTGATTTCAGAGTTCTGGTTCTTAACTACTCTAATTCTCTCCTGAATCTCACTAAAGGAAGGTTTAGCATTATTGTCAACCTAATCTGAAAGACGTCACACAGTAAGTAACTGACAGAGCTAGCTAGCACTTCTTACAAATAATAAAAAGTATTTCTTCATAACATGCTATATTAATTCCTTGACTATCAAAAAGTCACTATAAAACTAAATTGTGTACTGTATACTTCTTACCATCAGAAGTGTATAGTCTGATTGTGAAGACTGGCAGATACAAAGGATTTCACAGATTATAGGGGTGAATTTCTAAGTCACTGAATTTTAATCTCCCCTCCACTGACTTTCAATTCTAACTTGTAGTTATCTTCCACTGCCATATGATGTGGCTGATCAGATTGTGTATGACCTTCTCTGTGCAGCACCAGGGGGAGGTCCTGTCTTAATTTTATCTATTATTTATTTATTTCTATATTTTATTCAATTTTATAAAATAACTTATTTGAGGGCTTCCCTGGTGGCGCAGTGGTTGAGAGTCCGCCTGCCGATGCAGGGGACACGGGTTCGTGCCCCGGTCCGGGAAGATCCCACATGCCGCGGAGCGGCTGGGCCCGTGAGCCATGGCCACTGAGCCTGTGCGTCTGGAGCCTGTGCTCCGCAACGGGAGAGGCCACAACAGTGAGAGGCCTGTGTACCGCAAAACACACACACACACACACACACACACACACACACACACACACACACACACACACAACTTATTTGAGGAATAGGATAAACAGTACATGGAGAAAATAAAGACAAACTTAAATGTAAAATTACGTATAAACTATATTCAGAGGAAGATTCAGACTGAAATAGTTAAGTGGAAAATCCAGCAATTTTAATTTCTGAATTGTACCCCTATTCTATCTTGGGCTTGAGACAGAACTTCCCTTGGACTTATTAGTTATTTCAAAAACATTTATTGAGCGTCTTTTTAGATGCTCCAGGTGAATACAATAGGAAAATCAGTGAACAAATGAACCAAGAGGGCAGATTCCTGACCTCATGGAATTCCTATTCAAGTCGGTTTAAGAAGTGGTAATCAATAAGCAGAAAAAAGTAAATTTAATTAGTGCATTAGAACAGAGAAGTATAAATAAGAAGATTAAAGAATAAGTGGTGTATAATGGGGTGGAGGGCAAAATAAATACTATGGGAGGGAAATAAACAATTTTTATGACATAACACCTTTTATGGATCACTCTGAGGCAAGTTCTCATCACAGTGTCCCTAGAACTTGGGGAGTTCTTTGGTGTGGTTGCTATTCCAGTGATACAGGGAATCACAGATTTTGTCTGAAGGTTGGAAAAAAGTACCTGTGAAGAGTGGCTGTAGGAATATACCAGCCTGAATAATAAGAAAAGATGACATCTGTTGAGTGCTCATTATGCGACATTGTACAAAGTTCTGTGAATTATTTTTAAAAATACTTAAAACAATCCTATGACATAGGCAAATAATACATGCATTTTACAGATGAGTAAAAGGAGGCCAATGGAATCAATGGGGTTACCCAAGGTCAGAAACTTAGTATGTGGAAGAGGAAAGTTTCCTGAGCCATAATGCCTGACACCAAGTTTTTAACTACTATTGCTTCTCATCTAGATGGGTATATATCTTTATACCCCAGAACCTCTAAGACTCAAGTAAAGAAAGAAATTATTTAGATCTCCATCTAATTATATTATGCTGAAGTGGATGTGGTGATATATGTTTCAGCAGAAGAAGTGTAAATGTAAAAGTTGTAGGGCCTTTGTCTTGAACCTTCCTTCCTTAATGTGATAGCGGCAGTGGAAGTTACTTTAGCAGTAATGGAACCAGAGTGGTGGTGGGGTAGAAGTAGTAAGGGGTCCTTTTTTTTCTCTGAGTTCTTCTTTAGGTCTTTTATTTTTAATCAGGTAATGGTGAACAATAGTTCTTTTTAAACAAAATAGTTTGTGTCTCTGCCCATGTGCTTATTTCATTCTATAGGTAGTGTAATAATATTTCAAAATTTATATATAGCAGAAGTTTGGCTTAACAAGCAGGCTGAAAACAGAAGTTCAAAGCTGTTTGCATAGGGAAAAAAATCAGTAATTTGTATCAAACACAAGGATATGTTTGTTGGAGAATATGGTTTCTTCATTGTCCTAAGATTAGAGTGTGTAGTTTAGAAAGTTCCTCAAATAATTTTCAGGTTGAAATTTGGTGTACGTGAAAGTTTGATGCCCTATCCAAGATGTCTAGGCCAACATCTTGTTACAGATAAATCACTTCATGTTTTCCTTTCAATAAAACTTTTTCCATTCGTGAAAAGAAATATATCATCTTCAGATAAAATTATCAAAATAAGATTATTAGTACATGAAAATAGTTAATAATTTCCTAGAGTAGGAAATGCTCTAGGAGTCAAAAGTACCCCCAACCCACCTCCCCTCCAGGCACTGGCACAGTATGGCAGTACAATGGAATAAGATTAATCTCTATAACTTGGCACAAAAATCAGTGTCAGAGTCTAACATTTCTAAAACAAACCAGCTCATTCTTATTATTTTAAGTATAATTTTTCTTTGTTTTAGGAATTTGTTTTGGAATTTAATTTCTGCTAAATTAAATGATTTTCTGACTATTTTCATAAGGATATTTTCATAAGTATTTTCATAAGTATTTCATAAGGATAAAGAAGAATAATATCAAGATTTATAACAGGAGTGGGAGGGTTGCTTCCATTTTTTTATTCACCCTATCTAAATTTTAAATTCAAGAATATATATTTATTATATAATGCAAACGCTTTATTAAAAGTAAAAGGCTTTTGGATGGAAAACATAGCTCTGACCTGAATTTCTATACCATTATATACAAGAGATTATCATTACTGTGGCTGCCAAGAGTTTCTTAATAAGCAAAGTATATTTAAGATGTTATTATTAGCAACATCTCTGCTGCTCAAGATTCTACTGGCTGAGAAATTAAAGCTTTCTCAGCACCTTTGGCAATGACATAGCATGCTGTTCTTCATGTTCTTGGCCCTTCACGAGTAGAACATATGCCTTGACATGTGTTTCTATAAATGTGGTAAGTTGTGCTGTTAGCTACACTAGTGTCTTTTTAAAACTCACGTTATATAAAGAGGATTTATCTGGGCTGCAGATGCATTTATTTTTCCAGTTTAAGCATCACAATCTCAAACCCACCTTTCCAGCTCACTCTCTCTAGTACCCAAATTTGAACAATTTTTCAACTCCATCAAGAACTAAAATCCATTAATCCTACAACTTTTCACCATTTTTACAGAACATTTCCCTCCTTTCCAGAATAAATCATAGGCATTTATTTTATTAATCTTCCTGCAGTCATCTTCAACTCCCTTGAACCTGATACTTGCAAACCTGGTTCTATTCAGATTTCTATTTTGTGCCTGCCCTTTCTGGACTAGTTAGATATAGCTGGACAATCGTACAAAGTAATGCGAACTCTCTTATTATAAATTCACTTATGTCATGTAGTCTCTTCCTGTTTGTACATTCATGCTCCATTTCTTAGATGACACTCTTACCTCTACTTTTTATGCAACCCTATAATACCTCCAACTCGAGGACGCTTGTCCTAGGAATAACTAGTGTATGCTAAAAATACTTGTTGATGAATGAAACTATATGTTGATCATTTTATGTTTGTTTTGATTTTTGAGTTGTCTTTTCACATTGAATTATCCAAAAAGATAAAAAGAAAAAATTTTGAAGATACATTTAAAAAAATATTTTGTGTTTTTCAAAGGTTTATTTTTATTTTATTCATTTTATAAATTATCTTATGATTTAGTTGAGTCTGATTTATCTTCTTTCTATTCTATTGTTTTGTTTATGTTGTTATGACTTTACTCAGTCAAGAGTTTAAGTCAATATTTTCAAAGCTTCTAAAAAATGTTATTTTTATAATGTTATTGTCTTAATTGAGAGCCAATTCTTTATTTCAGATAGCATTTATAGGCATGTGACACTCGTTAAACACATTAGGCAAATCTACATACAGCCATGATAAAAAAAAATTCTTTCTTTTTTTAATAAGGTAATGCTGAGTGAGAATAGGAGGTTATTACAGAATGGCAAACATTTGTAAAGATAAGTTCCAGGAAAGGAGACCACTTAATTGTCTTTTGACTCATCTACTGAAATAAAGACAAAGAATGTATCTTGAAAGTGGGTGATAATTTTTAAAAATACAATTTATTCTATCATTTCCACTTAGTGGCAAATAAGAAAATAATTCTGATAAAAGCTAGGAAGTGATAACTTACTTTTAACTGTTATGTCTTCTATTGTTACTTATCTCTGTGCTATCAAATTGCTTCCTTAAACATTGCCAATAACACAATGGAAAAAAGAGAGAACTTTTCCAACAAATAGTTCTCATTTTGCTTTCTGACTTTCCTTCAGAATAAAACAATACGATCTCAGAGTAAATTACAAAATAGTTCCCAGAAAAATAATATGTCCTATTCAGCTGTAGGCAAATTTTTCTTTTAACTTTGTGTTTAATATACCATAAAGTGCCACAAAATTTGAGAATGACTGTATAATCTCCCATTTATAGATGCATTTTCCTGTAGAAAAATTGCTATATTGCATGCATCTTATTCTTATTTGTATTTTATGTTTTTTTCTAAATGGAAATTGATGAAAACAACACTTTTCACACTTTACTATTTCATTTGTTGAAAGTCATACTTATCAGGTATTGATAATTTGTTAATAATTTTAAGAGCCCACTATAATAAAAAGAAGTAAATTACATAATCAAATCTTTGTGCATGCCACGTGAATATACTTTATATAACATGTACTCAAAGTCTCATAATATATGTTAGAGTAAATATAACAACTCTAAAGGCAAACTGATATAAAACTATGAGAAAGTGACAAGTTATTATTCGTCATTTTTACTTAGCACTGAGATGTATTGGTTATAGGCATGATTGCTATAAGCAGGGGGAACTAAATCCTAGAGCAGAAAAGAACTGAGTCATCTAATGTTATAATTTGTAAACTTTTAAAGGACATTTGATAAAATGCTATCTTATGTCAAATGTGAACAAACAGACAAAACGAATATCTGCTATCATGGAAACTTTTCAGTTCAGCTCTGAGTTAAAAAATATTGATTTAACAGCTCTCCTTCTGATTCATGAATATCATCTACAATAAACTTGATAATTGGCTATTGCTTTGACTCCCCCTAATAGGGAACTCCTTTTTCCCATGATAGTTTTCCTTCACCTTGCTAATTACTCTTCATTAGATCTACTAGAGTTTGACTATACCCACTTAAAGTGATATATTTCAAATGCGGTCTCACTGGATTAAAATAGATTTTTTTTCTCACTATCCTGAAGACTCTATGTCCATTAATGCAGCCTATACAATGTAAGCATACTTTAACTTTTTGCCAACCACCAAATAATTTATTAAAGCTATGTATCAAAAAATATCCTAATAGCCATAAGGATATTAAGTAAATGTCCCCATCTTCCTTACCTTTTTCCATACTACCCCCTGCCCCTATTTTGTTTCATACACTTATATCTAAGTAGACATGGATATAGATTTACATATAGATATGATGTAGTAAATAATCTTTGGAGTAGCTACCAAAGTCATGATTCATGCTTTTCTGGAATCATTCTGAAACTAAAGATGGGGCTCTTGGTGTCCACGTCTCTACTGCTTGACCACACCTCCCTGTGCACAATCAATGATCCATGAGTAAACACTTCACTTAGTTGAGACTCTCGGGATTCTTGACCAGTACTTTTAAGGCAGGATTTGGAAAAGAAGGCTGGCCTCTCTCTGGTGTATCTGCCATGTGATTTCATTCCCTACCCTCTGGGGGAAAGTCATGCCTGGAGGTTTTCTTTTTGGGTGGGAGGGCTTAAATTCTGCTCTAGGGAGGAACAGTGGCCAGCACAGAGGTTTCCAAACATCAGACCGCATGTATTCCCCAACGTGAGTTTTTAGTAAAAGCAGCCCAGAGTCACCATTGGAAAAGAAGAACAATGCCACTTTCTTTAACCAGTCTCGGCTCTGTAGCTCATTTGTTAGAAGCAGGATTGAGTGTCAGGTTGGAGAATCCTGCTCTTAATATTTTATGATTCACTGACTCAAGTTCCACGAAGTCCTTGGAAACGACCCTCCTAATGTAAAAGACCTTGAGCATAATAAATATGACATTAAAAAAGCAAGCTTTGGACCTGAGTGTAACAGGTTCATTACCTTCCAAAGGGGAGCATGTGAGAGGTATTGGGAGACTTCCAGGCTGCCAAGACTTGGGGTTGGAGAGAGGAAATGTAAAGCAAGTCCTGGAATCTTTTAGTACTTTTTCCCTGAAGCAAACAGAGCTGTTGGTGGTTTTTTTTTTTTTTTGCGGTACGAGGGCCTCTCACTGTTGTGGCCTCTCCCATTGCAGAGCACAGGCTCCGGATGCACGGGCTCAGTGGCCATGGCTCACGGGCCCAGCCGCTCAGCGGCATGTGGGATCTTCCCAGACCGGGGCACGAACCTGTGTCCCCTGCATCGGCAGGTGGACTGTCAACCACTGCACCACCAGGGAAGCCCCTGTTGGTGGTTTGAATGCTTTTTTTGTTTGTTTGTTTTTGTTTTTAGCTTTTGCAAAAAGGATGGAAATCCAGATTTTATAACATAAAGACAGTCAATTTCCCAACTGAAGAGTAATGAAACACAATCTTTCTCAATGATTTATTGAGATACTTAATAGCAAAAAAACAAGCAATCCGATAAAAAAACAGGCAGAGGACCAGAACAGACATCTCTCCAAAGCAGACACACAGATGGCCAACAGGCACACGAAAAGATGCTCAATATCACCAACCATCAGAGAAATGCAAATCAAAACCACAATGAGATACAACCCTCACACCCATCAGAACAGCCACCATCAAAAAGACAACAAACAACAAATACTGGTGAGGATGTGGAAAGAAGGGAATCCCCGGTACTGCTGGTGGGAAAGCAAACTGGTGGAGCCACCACGGAAAACAGCATGGAGGTTCCTCAAAAAATCAAAAACAGAACCACTGTATGATCCAGCAATTCCACTCCTGGGCATCTACTCTAAACGCTAATTCGAAAAGATACATGCACCCCAACGTTCACAACGGCACCACCTACGATGGTCAAGACACAGAAGCAAGCCAAATGTCCATCAACAGATGAATGGATAAAGAAGATGCAGCACATATACACATACATAAATACATACACACAGTGGAAATACCACTGAGCCATAAAAAAGAAGGAAATCTTGCCACCTGCGACAACATGGATGGATCTCAAGGGCAACATGCCAAGTGAAATAAGTCATATCGAGAAAGACAAATACTGTGTGACCTCACTTCTGTATGGAATCCAGAAGACCCAACTCATAGAGAACAGATTGGTGGTTGCCAGAGGCAGGAGTGGGGGCTGTGGGTGAAATGGGTAACAGGGGTCAAAAGATACAAACTTCTAGTTAGAGCAGCGGTCCCCAACCTTTACGGCACCAGGGACCGGTTTCGTGGAAGACAATTTTTCCACGGGCCTGGGCACGGGGAGGTGTGGGGATGGTTCAGGCAGTAATGCGAACAGTGGTTCAGGCAGAAAGGCAAACAATGAGGGGGATGGTTCAGGCAGTAATGTGAGCAATGGGGAGCGATGGGGAACGGCTGATGAAGCTTCGCTCACTAGCCCGCCACTCACCTCCTGCTGTGCGACAGGGTTTCTTACAGGCTGTGGACCGGTACCAGGGTTGGGGACCCCTGGGTTAGACCATAAATAAGTGCTGGGGGTTATCGTGTACAGCATAGGACTATAGTTAACAATAATGTATTATATTTCTACAGGTTGCTAAGAGAGTGGATCTTAAAAGTTCTCATCACAAGAAAAAAAACTTTAATTCTCTGTGGTGGTGGACATTAACTAGACTGATTTTGGAGGTCCCTTCATGATACACCCAGGCATCAAATCATCATGTTGCACACCTGAAATTAATGTCCTATGTCAGCTACACCTCGATGAAAAGCAAAAGTGGCCCATCACCTCATATTGCTCCAGCTGAAGGCTGAGTTGATCAAGAGAGTTGTTGACAACCATGATATGAACTAACAGTGACAGGTGATCTTCAGTAGGAAAGAATCAAGTGGTTTTGCAGATGGAAGCCAATAAAAGAGAGAGAGAGAACTGAATATCTGGTTCTACATGTCCATAGCAATGAAGCAGATTCATGCCTTGCTTTTGGTTTAGTTATTACATGAGAAAATCAAATAGATTTTCAATAAAATTCCTTCTCTTATTTCAGGAAGCTCAAGTCAGCCTTCGGACATTTAGGATCAAATGAGAAATGCCTAATATTATGTATATTTGTTTGTTCTCTTTATACAGAATATTCATACTACACATATGTATTCTGTTTCCTATTTTTTTCAAATTTAACAATGTGTCCTGGATATTATTCTAGGTAGTTGAGTTTTTTGGCATTTATTTTTAGTAGGCTTCTATCTCAATCAGAGCCTGCCCCTCCTGTCACATTCACCTCCTTCCCTTATCTTTATCACCCACAGTTAGTTGTTACAGTGTTGTTCCTGAAAGAAAGAAATGCATTTACTATATGACAAGAGTGTATATTCTTAACATATACATATTTTAATTTTTACCAAAACCTTCTAAGTTAGGTATTATTTTCCTTCTTTTACATTAGGAAACCAGCTCTAACAAGACTGTATTTCTTGTTCTGGGATATTATGACAGATACAGAATTCAAACCAATGTTTTTCTGACTACAAATGTTTATTGAAAGAATGTACAGTGAATTAACATATAAGGCAGCAGACATCTCTGAGATAAATTATAGATGGCAATTTAAAATTCATGTTGTGTAATAAATCCAATATAGGGTGATAAATTTAATTAAAAATAAGTTAAAATCAGACTATTTGCCTCTAACTGTGTTTGGAATTCAAACTAATTCCTAAATTAACTCAATTGGCATCCTTTTCATTTGCATGGATTTCAGAACTCCATGGGTAACTTCTTTTATTCTGCTTTTAAAATTGTAAATTATGATCATTAGGGATGTCTCAATTCTCAAAAAGATAACTGTAATATTAAAGTAATGCCTAAAATAATGTTTAGAATGGAGGAAGTACATTGAGGAAATAAGGGACAATATAAGAAAACTAAGTGAATAGTGTACATTTTTCTGGTCGACAAAATAAGACATAGTAACATGAAAAAGACTGAGTGTGAACAATGTGGTAAACTGAGAGACAGACTGTAGTACAGAAGTCTCCATTTGCAAAGAATTTCCCACTCTATCTTCCCCATTCAACTCCTTTCTCTCTGTCTCCCTTTCTCTCTCTGTCATGCACACACTCATTACTATAAACTGTTTCACAGGCAGCTCATGAAATTCACAAAGTCTCCAAAAAAATCAGTAAATAAGGCAGTTCACTGAAATTGTTGTAGTACCAAAGCAGAAATATAGTCAACATGATAGCTTTAGGTTTTGAACCTAAATTATTTATATCACCACTTTCAGATATTTGAAATTAACGTTTTTGCTGTTTCAAAGTTTACTAGAACATTTGTGTCTCTTTCACCATACTTAAATCTTATATATGCATGAGATGGTACGGGAGAACATTTCAAGTAATAATTGACTCTAAGGAGAAATATTCTACAATGCATTTGAAAATTACAAAAGACATTGTCACGTGTGGAAAACACATGTTTGGCGTTTGAAAAACTGGATAACTTTGGCTTCAAATGCTGGTTTGACCACTTGCTGTCAATGGGATTTGGGCAGGTGAATTAAATTCTATGAACCTTGGTTTGCTCATGTGTAGAACGTAACTTATAATCAAGTATAATACTGTTAGAAGGACTGAATGCCATAAGGTAGATAAAGAACAGAGCCAGGGAATTCCAGAAAACATGATAGCTAAAAAGTCAACAGTTATTAAGTTCTTACTATGTACTTGTTATAATAAACTCAGTATATGAATGGACATATTTAATCTTCAAAACAATACCATAAATTAGTTACTATTATTACCCCCATTTAAAAATTAAAAAAACTGAGACATAGAGAGTTTAATAACCATTCTAAATCACAGAGCCAGGATTTGAACTCAGACGGTCTGCCTGAGAGTGTAAAATCATAACCAAAATGAAAAACATTGACATTTATTTTATACTAAAGAACATGAAATCAACAAATATACTCAGCAAATAAAATATAATTAAAAAAGAAAAAGTTCACGTGTTTACATCTACTTATATACAAGATTAATTGCCACATATTAAATGTGGACATAACCAAAACAAGATTTTCATATTGAATCACACTTCCCAGCTTAGAAGCACAGTGAGTCATGGCGGATTGGAAAATAAAATAAATTCTTAAGATTCCTACAATAATAACAAGATTGCCAGGACAGAGCTGAAGATGTGTTGAATATGTTGGTTATATGAAGATCTGTAAACCTCTCTTTTGGAGCTAATTATTCCACTGCAGTTGTCAGAGAAAGCAGCCTTAGAGAAGAAATTGCTCAGCTAGTATGTTTTTCTCTCCTCCCGAATCAGTTTCCTGACTGGGAGGGGTGAGCTGTGCACACAATTCTGCTTTTCTCCTGCAGAAAAGAGGCATCCATGCAATGAAAATTATGTACTGAACTACAAACAGTACAGCCCATGAGCTGCAAGACTGTCACTATCACCAGACCTAACCAATCTAACGAAATTGGTTGTTATCCCTCAGCAAGAGACCAAACCAAACCCAAGTGGAATTTCCCATCCCTCAGAGAACAGGTTAAGCTTCCCACCTGGAGGAGCAGGCCCCAAGCTTAAGGTTCAACAAAAACTCAAATAACAAACAAAGAACAGAAGAGGACACAAAGTTCTCACACAATTCTTCTCTCTCTCCTGACAATTTTTATGATACTGGCATTATTGAGTTTCACTGGGAAAAAAACAAAGAAACCCTGAAACTATCCAGCTAGAAATATAAGCTCATTTCAAAAGGATAAAAAAGTAGAGTTTGGGATAACTTTAACTGAAAAGAAGAAAATAAAACAATATCCATATTGTTTGCAGTGCAAAAGGCACCAAGAGTTATAAACGCAACCAAATTCCTAATGAACTAAAAATTACTCTGATATAAAAGGAGAAAACTTTCCTGAAATAAAGGAATATACCAGGAGC
This sequence comes from Aethalodelphis obliquidens, assembly GCF_003676395.1. Classification (NCBI taxonomy): domain Eukaryota; kingdom Metazoa; phylum Chordata; class Mammalia; order Artiodactyla; family Delphinidae; genus Aethalodelphis; species Aethalodelphis obliquidens. The sequence continues at coordinate 29,780,957 of NW_020837952.1, forward strand.
AGATTTTGAGATGAGGAAAGTATGCAAAGGATTATCAGTGTTTCCAAGATAAAAACAGCAGGGTAGTGGAGAAATGGGTACAGGAATGGAAGGAAGCTAAACAGTGGTATGATACCTAGTAAAATACCAGAAGGGGGAAACATGAACACAATCCCACTTGACAGCTCAGGAGACAGTATAGCTCATTTCTGAGAGTTGTCCCAGTCAGAGGCAAGGGAATTGCATTATTTAGACCCTTGCATGCTTCAGTCATTGTTTAACAGCTAATCCCAGGCCAGGTGGGGATATAAATTCTCAGGACCCTTAGTCTTTCAAGAGCAGGTGCAATGAGGTTGGTAGCCTGAGGACAGGTCCTCCAAAAGAGACCCTGGTGCTCACTGTTGTGAGTGAGAACACACTGGGAGTTGGTGTGCATGAAAATGATAAAGGGAACTGAAATGATATAGGTGAAACACAGCATTTGCTGCCACCTGCATCTTTAGACTGAAAGGAAACCAAGTTCCAAGAAACCTTGGTACAGGATGATCAACAAGACGATATAATCTCTTATTGCTTTTTTCCGTTTCAAAGACAAAGAAAAAGTCTATGGTCTCTAAGTACAAAAAGTCAACCACTTATTAGTGAAAACAACAACAAAAATAACAATCTGAGTTCAAAACTTTTACAAAGGATTCATTGGTCAATACTAGAAAATACATTTACCAGACCCAAAAACTTTGAGACATAAGGTATGACTGAATAGTTTTATTCCCAGCCAAGTTATTATCAATTTAAAATGTAAATTAATAAAACCTTGTGGTTAAAATTCAGTCAACTAGGGATATATCAAAATAATAATAATAATACCTCATTTTTTGAGAAACTGTGGTAAAAAGAATGACAATGAACATGAAAGTCATTTAAATAGAAAACTATAACTAAATATTTCTGGGAATTTTATGTACAGAGCAGAATGCAAATGTCTTAAATCTTGACAATATAAAAATAATAAGTGAGACTATCTGGAAAGATAATAAGTGAGACTATCTGGAAAGGGAAATGACAGAACTACGTAAGCGTACCAACTTCCTTACTTTTTTAGAGGAATCAACAAAATTTGTCTGAAATCAGAAAGTCATAAAATAGAGAATTATGTATTTTGAAATAGAAATATCTCTATGCTATATTATTAAGTTAAAGTCCCAAAGTACAGAATCATGTGAAAAAGAAACCTAATAAAATTTTCTTAAAGGGTCAAAGAACTTGTGGAGGGTGGTTACTTTTTAGCAGCGGGGCGAGTTGAAGTCATAGTGCAGAAGAAAGAGGCATTTAATTTGCACTTTATCTCCATTACTATGTAGATTTTAACATACTTATGCATTACTTTAAAAAGAAAAAAGTTGTAGATACATTTATTAAAAATAATCTTCATTACTGTGTCATGATGACATTATACATTAAAAAATACTAGAGTATTTTGGAATTTTTCTTTCAAAAACTCATTGCTACTGGCAATATTATTGCTTAGAGTTTTGGGGAATCTTCTTAGTAATCTGATTAATTCTCAGCATTACTAAAAGTTTCTGAAAGAAGTCAATTTTGAGTACCCAGAGCATTCTATTTTACTCAAAGATTATTTGTTTTCATGAAACAGTTATTTTTGAATTTCTAAGTTAAAACAATATTATACATAGGAGTTTTCGTCACCTCTAAGCTTTATTAAGGATTAGATTAAATCATATACACTGAATCTTGATTGACAAAGGCCTTAGAATACTATATAACATATGTGAAAAATTTGCAGTTGTTTCACATAACTGCAATAGTTTTATCAACAAACTTCATGTTTACACATAGAAATTATGCCCTCAGTGAAACTGTAGAAGTTTCCATTAAAGAATGGACTTCTTACTCTCAAAAACTTCTGCTAAGAAAAAAGCAATTTTAGTTTTTAAAGTTTATTATGACAAATATACAAAAAAACCAAGTAAACTCGTATTATTTTAAATAACTTAGGCTATACTAAATATTAGTCCCTAATAGGTAATAGTTTAATATAAAGTAAGTTTATAATTTACTCACATGCAGTTTAGGATTGCTTCAGGAAGGCGGAATAGGTGTGGCGATAAGGGGTAGATGGGGATGCTCTGTTTACACAGTTATTCAGAAACTTAGGCTGAAGAAGGTTTGATCTTCATTACCTGGTTTCATGCCACCTTAGGTATTGCAACCTCGATGAACTGGAAGGGAAAAAACATGGCAAATCATCCATGGGAGGTGTTCTTGGTTATGTCTGAAGATGGCCATCACTTCATCTTAATATTTCTCAGGCTGGAACTCAGTCATATGGCCACATTCAAATAGGTTAGAGGGTGGGAAAGCTAGAATTAATTATATACCTATGTTAGATCTAAAACTGTCTACACATTTCTGCAGTCTCTCTCATCAAGGAGGGGGGTCTTTTTCCCCCACACCTTGAATGAGATCTTGTCCAAATGAGTTGCTTTAACCAAAAGATATGATGTAACTTGTGCACATTTTGAACCTATGACTGAAAAGGCTTGCTGTTTCTGCTCTTTTTCTCTTGCAATATTGCCAAGATTGGAAATCAATCTAAAGTGGATTGAATGACCACATGGAGGAGAACCTGGCCAATAGCCTGCCAGCCATCAGATATGTGAATGAGGCCATCCAGCCCCAGTAGGTCTATCAGCTGACTGCAGGTGCCTTAGTAAGCCAAGCCTGGCGCATGAAAACTTCTCAGCTGAATCTAGTACAAATTGCTGACTCACAGACTTAGGAACACGAAGGAAAAAAAAAGATTGTTAATTTGAACCATTAACTCTGCCATGGATTGTTAGATAGCATGGGCTAACTGATTCAGTGCCCATGAAGAAAAGAAAATGTTTAACAGATTGTGGCGAAAAGCCAGCACCTTTGTGATACTCATCAGAGGAGAAAGATCTAAAATTGTCTAGAATTTCAGGATTTTCCGAGTTTCTTAGTGGTAAAAATTAGCAGTTTCTTACTTATGATTTTCAGGTTCTATCAAATACTAGAGGAAATAATATAAAGAAATATTGTGATGCTTCTTAATTTACAATATTCACAAATCTATACTCTGCAATGTAAAGGATGTTAAAAGCTGATGCATACATAACTTGCTATTTGCAAAATCTCTTATTTTCTGCCTTACATTTTTATATTTTAGTAAGAATCAGAGGCAATCCACTCAGTGCCTAGATTTAACTGTAAAATATTTTATAGACTAAATGCTTTTAATTGAAGGGAATATATTCAGGATAATCTTTTAATTGAAGGGAACATACTCAGAATAGGCACACTTGGCAAAATATATTCAATTTGAAATTCACAAAACAAGGATAACTTAACCAAGAAGAAATAAGTATAAAAAGAGAGAGAGTGGGATGTAAAGAAAAAGAAAGTTGACAATAATATTCCTAAATCTTTACCAATTATCCCTAGATATTTAGCACTATATGGTGGCAACATTTTCCAAACCAAATATCAGATATACAAATGTATGAATAAGGACTATTGGACAGAATATTTGGATTCAGGAAAATACAAGATAGAGGCTCTTAGATTAAAAAATTCCATGTAATGTATGATTCATATTCATATCTTGTTTTGAGCCACACAATATACAGAGTTGATATCTTACAGTACAATTTCTAACTGATCTATGGTATGACCTCAATTGAGGGCAATAAAAACAGTTTCTTTCTTACCTAATATAAACGAATATGTAATTTCTAAACTAAAAATAAGACGCATCGCTTTAAATTTATATTTATACATATATTATAATAACTCTGGAGACAGATATTTATAAACGCAAGTAAAATTTTCCTTGTTTTAGTAAATGATTAGGTTTTGCAAACGATTTATGTTGCAACAAAATAAAATCTGTAGCATTCTGTGGGCTACCTTGTTTTATTTATAGAATTGTCTCATTTCTCTGGACCTTTTCATATAAACGTGGTCTCAGTAAACATAAACAATTGTGATTTTACAGGAGAAAGTTTATTCACTAAATCTATGCCCTAAGTTTAGCACTAAAAAGTTCAGCCAGACAATGGGGTGTATATGTATGTATGTATGTGTCTGTGTGTATCCTATTGTTTATGTGTTTCTGGAGAAGACTGACAAATACAGATATGCTTTATATTTACTTAAAAATAAATTATTAGATGAGCAGAGAGACAGTGAGCTCTTGATGTATTCTGACTATATCTACCTTACTTTTCTCAGTTAGGGTGTGAACAAATAATTCCCTCTTAGCACTTTAGCTCTAGCACCATATTTCAATCAGAGATTTTAAGGAAATTTTCTTCCTAGCAGAAACCAGCTTAAATCTCCCTGTTAGAAGCTTGTAGATATTTGAATTTGCTATGGCTGTTGGGGTTATGGGGTAGAGGTGTAACTTTTACTTATTTGGTTTTACATTATTAAAACATGAGGTAGGTAGATATTACTGTTAATATTAATATTCTTATCATTTCCATTTTAAAGATAAAGAGGTAGAGTTTATGGAAATTAAGTACCTTGCCCATTTATAGCAAAACATTGCCCAAGTCAGAATTTTAACCAAGTTCTATGTGGTTACACAGGTAGTATTCTTAACAGTCACACCAAATTAATAAAAACAAGTAAAGAATGGTGCCACATATCTGTATGTCATCAAGAAACAAAATTCCCCCATTTTGATTGTGCTTCTTAGTTAACAAAAAGGAATGGGATATTTCTTTCTTAAGTGCAATTACAAGAAAATATGCCATTTTAACAGTTGTCCTGATTTGCTCTGAAATGAGGAGATAAGGTTTTATAATCTTATAAATGTCATTGGATTCATGAAGATTAAATGAAATGAAACTTTAAAATTTATATCCAGGTTTTAATATTAACTCTTTATTATGTGAGGGCTATTACGAAGTTAATTTAGGAAAAATGGCATATTTCACTTTATTTAGAAAATATTCATTATAATGGAATTATTATCATAGAAGAATGCTTCTAATGGAGTTATAATACATACATTCTCATATAGATATTAACTAAAGCATTTTAAAACATTATTTCATTAGCTTTACTTCAAAAGGAAAATGAAGTATGAATGTATATATACACACACATACACAGAAGGAAGTGGTTCAACTAACTTATTGTACTCCAGTTTTTCATTGGTATTTGACATTGCATTTTGGAAATTTGGGATGTTTTTGTTTATTGCGATTTTTCAAATCAGAGAATTCTGGTAATATAATTAACTTTTCATTTTTATTTTTCTCCTTTAATGTATCTTCCTGAGCTCAGAACATTAAAGTGTGTTGAGTTTCTTCAATCGCCCCTCCAGATCTACATTACACCTTTTCCCACTCTGATATCTAACCAGGATGTAGACATTTATAAATTACATCACTGTAATCTGTACCATCTGCCTTCAGTTTGAGTTGTGTCAATAGGACACTGATCAGAATACCTGGGAAGGAGGCGAGAGAAGTCAGGTAGTCCCCCCTTTTCATCTGAAGATCCATTTCAAGACCCCCAGGGGATGCCTTAAACCACGGATAGTACCAAACCCTATATATAATATGTTTTTTTTCCTAGGGATACATATATATGATAAAGTTTAATTTATATATTAGGCATAAGAGATTAACAACAATAATGAATAATAAAATAGAACAATTATAACAATATACGTAATAAAAGCTCTGGGAATGTGGTCTCTCTTTTTCTCTCTCTCAAAATATCTTATACACACTTAATACTTTTTCCGTCTTAACTAAGCGCTTACCTCTCACTGTGGCCATAACTTTTGCAGTTTGGGTTGCGACAGCAGAAGTAGCACAAATTTCTTTTTCCTTCTTCACAGTTTCATGGATAGAAGATTTGTTCTTATGGTAGATCTTGGCGGCCGCAGCGTACAATTTTTTTCTTTCCTTAAGTCAACAACTTTCACCCTTTCACTTAAAGGAAGCACTTTATGGCTTCTCTTTGGCATCTCTGAATTGCCAGCACCATTACCCTTGTGCTTCGCGACCATTATTAAGTAAAGAAAGGGTGACGAACACAAGCACCGTGCGAACCCCCAGTCCATCTGAGAACGAAGATGGCTACTAAGTGACTAATGGGGAAAATCTGGACAAAGGGATGATTCCCGTCCTGGGTGGAAACAGCGCGAGATTTCATCTTGCTACTCAGAATGGTACATAACTACACAATTTAAAACGTATGAATTATTTCTGGAATTTTCTATTTAATATTTTCAGACTGTGGTAGACTTCGGGTAACTGAAACCTTGGATGAGGGGGGCTACTGTATTTATTTCCTGTTTCCTTGAGGTCACCAGGACCGACTTTTCTCAAAGGGAGGATCACTTCTGCTCTCAGTGAGGTCAGCTGTACATGGACTTCCTTCCTTCTGGTTTCCAGTAATATCTCTCCCCTTGCCCTTTGGGCCTAGGAGTGATGTCAGCCCATTGCTGCTAGCTCTGTATTTCTGTACTATCCCTTTCACTTCCTCTGTTCTCTATTCACACCTGTGTAATTAATTTCTTATCCATAAACTCTCTTCTAACTATCCTAATGTGAGAATGTCAGCTGTTTCCATTTTGTTTCCTTATAGACTAACAAAAGCAAAGCAACTAAACTCAACTAAGATGTAATTTAGAAACTATATGCTTTTCCTTAATATTTTGAACCTAGCAGATATTACCAAGATTAATTCCTCCAGAATATTGTGGAATTGGAGATATTAATTTTGATTCTTTGAATCACTTCATCCAAAATATTAACAAGTATTAATTATGGTATAGTTTATGAATAGCAAGCATAAGTGTAGTTCCAAAGGCAATATGCTTTTGGTAAGAAATCACTTATTATTCATCCATATTTTGCAGACAGAAGAGTATGAAACAACAGATGTTGAAATTATTAACAGTATTCTGACAATGTCAAAATTTTGGCCTTTTATTTAATTTGGCTGGAGACCATGAGCTCAGATTTTATCTGAACCTTGTCTGAACTAAAGCAAAACTTACAGGATTTGGTTCACAGAGATGGAGCTGAAGCTTTTCTTTGTGTGTGAATTCATTTTGCCATCCATGAGTTTTGCTTAGAAGTTTGGGTTTGCCTCCACAATGATTTTCAAAAAGTACTTCTAAAACCTTAGAAACTTTAAGCTTCTATCAATAGCACACACAAAAAAACCTGAACATAATAGTCTTTAAAAGAAAATATAGATTATTGCCTTTTAAAAATTTTATTATGAAACTTTTCCATTTATTTTCTAATTATCGACTTGATTACCTCTTTCACTCATGCATTATGTGAGCCGAGCATAATAATCCAGGATTATTTCAATTCTAATTTAACTTTTTAAACATACTAAGTTAAATATTACTGTTATTGTTTTATATGATCAGTATTATAGTTTACCCACGGGTTAAGCATTTTATGTGATAACCATCCTTTTTTGTATCTCGGTCCTATCTTTAGGAATTGCCCAGAGCCAAGTTCTAGGTGGGTGTGCCCCCTTTCTATGGAGCAAGTTCCTTGCTAATGTACCCACTAAAACTGTTATGCACAGAACTTGACTTTTTGTAAGTGATTTTGTGTGAAACTCCCTTTTTCCTACTGACCCCCGCCCCGCACACACATACCCCAGGTGTCAAGCTTTGACCCTATACTAGGTTCAATTGGTTAATCAAAGGCACATTTTAGTGCTCCAGAAATAGGTAGATTCACCCAGGCTGACACTGTTTCCAAAGTTTTCTTAATCCTATGGATTTGTGCTTTCTTGTCATTTTTGACTTCAGTAAATATTCTTTGTTTACCTCCACATAACTAGAGACTAGAAACCGTGTTTAAAACTGTATTTTAAAACTAAAGAGGATTATAAAAACAAAAACAAGCCCCTATATTTTAATATATTTTTGTATTTTGTCCAGTGTTTATAGCTGTGTTTAAGGTTTTCTCTGAACATCTGGCTCACTATATTGCTGGAAATATGTCTAAACATATATGCTTCCTGAGTATATTAAATAAATATTTTATGAAGTCTATATACTCTGTGCATGTATTATTCTTAGAAATAAGTTTTGAACAATATGTTCATGAATGCATTCTCAAATATACACTTAATACAAATAATTCATACTATAATTATATGCTGTGTGTATTCATATGAAATATTTTTAAAGGAAATAGTTAAAAGCAGTGTGTAAATTTAGTCAATTAATCATTTCACAAATTTACCAGTTAGTAAATTAGCCATCTGGAGCGATTAATTGGTTTTCCATGAGTTGATTGTTGTGGAATTGGCCATGTAGTGAATTGAAAAGGTGAATTGGCATTTTGGTAATGTTCCTTTGTTGAACGAGCCTATATTTATCTCCAGTTAAATCTTCTTTTCATCTGCAGAGTGAAGGTGGACAAGAAGGACAGTTTTCCTTGTTGTAGGGGCTAATGGAAGAGATCTGAGATTCTTAACTGCTCCTTACACACATTTTCAAACCTTTTTGATTTTAATTCAATGTTCTCTCCATCCTCTAAAGGTTCTTGTTGAGTCAGTTATTCATCCTTCCTGGAGTTTTGAGTCAGAAATATACTTGCTTCTTGCTGACTTTGTCCTGCTCTAGGCACACAGGTTCCAGATTCCTAACTCTGGAATTGACAGTTGTTAAGTCAACTGTCAAATCTCCATCTCCATTTGTCTTTCTCAGTTTTGCTGTCATCCCTCCTCTGCTATTATCTTTTCTACCATTTCTTTGTTGACATTTTTTTTAAAAGATTTCCTTCCCGGGCTTCCCTGGTGGCGCAGTGGTTGAGAGTCTGCCTGCCGATGCAGGGGACACGGGTTCATGCCCTGGTCTGGGAGGATCCCACATGCCGCGGAGCGCGGCTGGGCCCGTGAGCCATAGCCGCTGAGCCTGCGCGTCCGGAGCCTGTGCTCCGCAACGGAAAAAAGATTTCCTTCCCTGCTGTTTTAATGTAGTTATTACAGGGACTAGAAGTAAGAATGTATTTAATCCTCCAGGGTTACTTGATGTCTTTCCCCACTAGCTGACTGACTTAAAACGTATACTAAATAATGCAATGATAAACCTCTTTGTACCAACATCTTTTCCATAATAATTTTTAAAAGAGGTTGACGTTCTAAGTATTAACTTAAGCATTTTGATTAAATGTGTTTTAAAAAATGTATTTGGAAAATTATGGTGCATATTTTATTTTAATACACACATTTAATTTCATAAGAATAATAACTAGTTCCAAGTGAGTTCAGGATCTCTTGAAAATTTATGTGATGGGTTATATATCTTAAATATTTTAAATGTTTGTTCATTTTCTAGGAATAGGGTCTTTCATTATAGATTATCAAGGAATTCTATAACAGCAACAAAAATGAAAGTTGATATATTGGATAAGTAGAATTGGGATTAAAATTCCCCAATTCTCTCTGTTTTATCTACTAAGCCTTGGAAATATTAATGAACAATTACTGTGCATGAGAAAATTCCAGGGCTTAATACAACTTGAATTATGTGTGTTTAAATTTTCATGGGTGTCACTAGAACAGATGACTGTCAAGATGTTGTGTTCTCAACTGCTACCTACTATAATACAATTTTGGATAAATATTTGATAAAATTTGGTCCAGATTTTGCCCATTGTAAAACATCTTCACTGGATTGTTATTTGTATCAAGAACTTAATTTGTATTGCTTGTCATTAAAATACTTTCTTTTTCTCATACTGATATGAAGTGTTTTAAAATGTACCTCTAGCAAATCTGCTCATTATTAAAACAAGCTGAGAAAAATGTTGAGATTGGTATTTTCAAGACTTTTAAATGATTTACTGGATGCAATCCATCATTTATAATATTTATTTCTCTTCAATTAATTAAGCATATGGTTAAGTTTTTTAAAAAACTTATTTTCATGAAATACATAGACTATCTTCATTTATTCATGACTTAAAATTTGTGATTTTATTTTACCATCGTGATCAAACTCCATCAACAGATTTAGTTATGGGGTAAACAACATTCTGTTCAGAATTTGTAGTAAATCTTGACAGTAAAATTAATAATAGTGATATATTTGAAGGGTTTTTTTAATAAAATAAGGAGCTTTTAATTAAAAATGTCTATGGTAATATAATAACTTGTAGATAATACTGCTTAATTGTATCAATCATTCATACTTTAGGTAGGACAAAATGCTCAAGATTGGTAAATCCAAATTCACTTATTGTAGTTTTTAAATATAACGTTTTAGGAGGTATTACACAAAATTTTAACAAGATGATTTTCATAGCTTCCCATTTAATAAAATAATACTGTTGAAAAGTTATAACTATTTTATCCTGTAATAAAAGCAAGTTGGTACACTCCTTTCATTTATCCATTCTACTATCTATTTCTAGTTGTTTAGTAGTAACACCTTTAAGTCTATTTTTTTCTTTTTTCATAATTACTTTTGTCAAATGAAAGAAACCAATACATTTTTTATTTGATAAAATGAAGTGTATCACTTCAATTAAAATAGCACTGAAAAGTAAAGAGAAAGAAAATCCCAAATCCTCATAATATTAAAAGAGATAGTTATTATAAACATTTAGCATATTTTATTTTGCTTAACAACATATACACCTTCCCATGGAATGACTATCTACTTACAATCTTTTTTTGGTCTCATTTTTGTTAATGTGTAGGATTGTATTTTATCCTATCTGATGAACATATTACAATTTGTTTAACCAAATTTATTTTTTACATTTTTTCTCTAATATAAATAAGGATAGTAAATATCTTTAATATAATTGGCTTCCACTTACTGACAGCTCACTCTCCTGACCCCATAACATGAGTGCACTTATTCTTATTGTATAGGTGGAACCAAATCTTGCCAAAGTCCGATGGTTTTGTAAGTGACAGATCTGAGATTAAAACCTGAAATAAAAATTTTAACGAAGTCTATTCTTTGTGAATAAATTTTTGCTGAAGTTGCAGATTAATTCTTTATGACAGATTCTCAATCGAGTTATTAGATATGAATATTTTTATGTCTCTGAGGAACTACTAAAATACTTTTACAAAATAATTGTAATAACTTACATCTCTATGACCTATTTATAAGCATGGCTTTGAGTATTACTACGGGGGAGAATGTTCATTTTATAAGAAAATGGTGAACATTTGTTATTTTGTCTAATGATGCTTTCATTTTCTCTTCTTGTGGTAATATTGCTGTAGCTTTTTTTTTTTTTTTTTTAATTTTAAGAAAACTAGATACTCTGCAGTTGTCTTCATTTACGGTGTCTTGTTTTCTCCCAAGTAAGACACATGACCAAATTTAGAACAACTGGGCCCTCTGCTTTGGATTTTGAATTTTTTAAAACTGTTCATTAAAAAATAACTTTTATTGATTTATTTTTCTTCCGCTTACTTTTGGTTTAATTTTTTCTTCTTTTTCTAGTATCCTAAGGTGGAAGCTGAGGTCATCGACTTGAGATCTTTCTTCTTTTCTAATGCAAACATTTAAGGCTATAGATTTCTAAGCACTGCTTTAGTAGCATTCCACAAATTTTGATACATGATATTTTTATTTTCATTCAGATTAAAACATTTTCTAATATCTTTTGTGAATTTTCTCTTTGACCATGGGTAAATTTCCAAATATTTGGAAATTTTTGCAGATATTTTTGTTACTGAGCTCTAGTTTAATTCTCTGCTGGTCATAGAACATACTTTGCATAATATTAATTCTCTTAAACCTATTGAGACTGTTTTACACCTCATAATAATGTCTATTTTACTTAGTGCTCTGGGTGCCCTTGAAAAGAGTGTGTATTTTGTTATCAGATGGAGTGTTTTATAAATGTTAATTAGGTCAAGTTAGTTGATAGTGTTGTTCCAGTCTTCAGTATCCCCACTGATTTACTGCCAAAACTTTTGCTATCGATTATTGAGACTGAAGTGTCAAAATTTCCAACTATAACTGTTACCATAAAATGTCAGGTATCATTATAGCCACACCAGCTTTCCTTTGCTTAGGGTTTAACTTTTGCCATACTTTTATTTTTAATTATTAAAATCTATTTGTTAAGTGGTATCTTTCAGGCAGCACATAGTTGGCTATTGTCTTTTTATCTAATCTAAGAGTATTTGTTATTTAATTCAACTGTCTAGACCTTTACATTTAATGCAGTGATGGGTATTGTTGGTTTTAAATCTTCCATATTGTTATATGTTTTCTCTTATTTTCTCTTTGTTTATCCCTTTCTCTATTTTCTTTTGGTATTAGGTGAGCATTTCTATTATTCTGTTTTATTTTCACAATTGGGTTATTAGCTATAAATCTTATTTTTTTAGTGATTGTTCTAGAGTTTACAGTAAAGATTTTCAATTTATCCCAGTCTACCTTCAAGTAACATACCACTTCACACATGATGTAGACCCTTACATTACATATCATTTCCCCTTCCATACTTTGTTTCACTTTTATTTATGACATAAAGTCCAGAACTCACCACTTTTTTTTTAACTTTAAAGAGCTGTGAAGAGTTGCTCATCTTTTAAAGAGGTGGAGAATAACAGAAAAAATATCTGTTCTGTTTATACCTACATATTATCCATTTTTGGTGCTCTTCATTCCTTTGGGTAGGCTCAAATTTCCACCTGTTATCATTTTCATCTGCTTAGAGAATTTCCTTTAATATTTGTTGAAGTGAACATTTGTTGGTAATGAATCAAAACCTCCTTGTTTTTGCCTGAAAGTCTTTATTTGGCTAATTTTGGAAAAATATTTTCACTACATAAAAAATGCTTGGTTGACGATTTTTGTCTGTCAGTACTTTAAAGACGTCTTTCTACCATTGCTTGGCTTGGATAGTTTCTGAGAAGAAGTCTGACTTCATCCTTACTTTTGTTCCTTTCTATATAATCTATCTTTCCCCCGGTTGCTTTTAAGATTTTACCTTTATTACGGTGGTGGGATTTTTTCAATCTCATTGTGATTTTTCTTGGCTTCTTTTTTCAAAAAATTTTTTTCTTTATTCTGCTTGAGATTCATTGAATTTCTTGAATCTTTGGGTTTAAAGTTTATAGTTTTCATCAAATTTTGGAATTTTTAGCTGATATTATTTAAAATGTTCTGTTCCCCATTTCTCTTGCTAGAACTCCAATTTTATATATGCTTCCCGATGGTACTGTCCCATATCTCACTGATTTCCTATTCAATTTTTTTCCTCTCTGTGTTTATTTTGGGGTATTTATTTTGCTCTATGTTCAAATTTACTGACATTTTCTTTTACAGTATCTAGATGTAAGTCCCCCTAGTGTATTTTTTAAATCAGATATTATACTTTTATTCTCCAGAAGATCCATTTGGGTATTTTTCATATTTCAACTTTTCTCTTTATCATGTTCATCTTTACCTCTACCTTACTGAACATATGAGGAGTATTTATAATAGATGGATTTTTGAATTTGGAACAGAAAATGCAAACACTAAAAAATGTAGCAGCCATTCAAATTGGCAAGGGCACCCTGATGTGACTGTAATTATTTTCTGCTACCTCAATTGCAGAGCCTTTCTAAACTTCTCTTTCCTTAGGCCTGATTTCTTTACTCTTTTAAAATTCTTTTTTGTTAACATGTATTTGTTGAATAAAATTATTTTTTACTTAAGTTGGCTGCAGTGAGTTTCTATAGCACATGCTAAAGTTGTAATTAAATTTTTCTAATTAAATTTGTTTATTAAATAATCCTTCACCACAATTCTTTACCAGTGTTTTGTACTGTCACCTTCATAAGACGTTAAATCTTTAATTTATGCTTTTTTATTTCTTTGTATTTTCCTCTTCAATTTAATAAGATTAAATTATCTATTTTAAAGTATTATAGAAATTGTTTCCTCAGACAATTCTTCGTTAGATTAATTTTTAAAAGATTCACTTTATTTCCTTTTTATGGATATTTCTCCATGTAGCACAATATTTTTCTTTTTTTACAAATTTATTGGAGTATAATTGCTTTACAATGGTGTGTTAGTTTCTGCTTTATAACAAAGTGAATCAGTTATACATATACATATGTCCCCATATCTCTTCCCTCTTGTGTCTCCCTCCCTCACAACCTCCCTATACCACCCCTCTAGGTGGTCACAAAGCACCGAGTTGATCTCCCTGTGCTATGCGGCTGCTTCCCACTAGCTATCAATTTTACGTTTGGTACTGTATACATGTCCATTCCACTCTCTCACTTTGTCACAGCTTACCCTTCCCCCTCCACATATCCTCAAGTCCATTCTCTAGTAGGTCTGTGTCTTTATTCCTGTCTTACCCCTAGGTTCTTCATGACATTTTTTTCGCCTTAGATTCCATATATATGTGTTAGCATACGGTATTTGTCTTTCTCTTTCTGACTTACTTCACTCTGTATGACAGACTCTAGGTCTATCCACCTCACTACAAATAACTCAATTTCGTTTCTTTTTATGGCTGAGTAATATTCCATTGTATATACGTGCCACATCTTCTTTATCCATTCATCTGATGATGGACATTTAGGTTGTTTCCATCTTCTGGCTATTGTAAATAGAGCTGCAATGAACATTTTGGTACATGACTCTTTGAATTATGGTTTCTCAGGGTATATGCCCAGTAGTGGGATTGCTGGGTCATATGGTAGTTCTATTCGTAGTTTTTTAAGGAACCTCCATACTGTTCTCCATAGTGGCTGTACCAGTTCACATTCCCACCAGCAGTGCAAGAGTGTTCCCTTTTCTCCACATCCTCTGAAGCATTTATTGTTTCTAGATTTTTTGATGATGGCCATTCTGACCTGTGTGAGATGATATCTCATTGTAGTTTTGATTTGCAATTCTCTAATGATTAATGATGTTGAGCATTCTTTCATGTGTTTGTTGGCAGTCTGTATATCTTCTTTGGAGAAATGTCTATTTAGGTCTTCTGCCCATTTTTGGATTGGGTTGTTTGTTTCTTTGTTACTGAGCTGCATGAGTTGCTTGTAAATTTTGGAGATTAATCCTTTGTCAGTTGCTTCATTTGCAAATATTTTCTGCCATTCTGAGGGTTGTCTTTTGGTCTTGTTTATGGTTTCCTTTGTTGTGCAAAAGCTTTGAAGTTTAATTAGGTTCCATTTGTTTATTTTTGATTTTATTTCCATTTCTCTAGGAGGTGGGTCAAAAAGGATCTTGCTATAATTTATGTCATAGAGTGTTCTGCCTATGTTTTCCTCTAAGAGTTTGATAGTTTCTGGCCTTACATTTAGGTCTTTAATCCATTTTGAGCTTATTTTTGTGTATGGTGTCAGGGAGTGTTCTAATCTCATACTTTTACATGTACCTGTCCAGTTTTCCCAGTACCACTTATTGAAGAGGCTGTCCTTTCTCCACTGTACATTCCTGCCTCCTTTATCAAAGATAAGGTGACCATATGTGCATGGTGAAAGCAAAGCTATACAGACAAAATCTCACACAGAAGCATACCCATACACACTCACAAAAAGAGGAAAAGGGGAAAAAATCATAAATCTTGCTCTCAAAGTCCACCTCCTCAATTTGGGATCAGTTATTGTCTATTCAGGTATTCCACAGATGCAGGGTACATGAAGTTGATTGTGGAGATTTAATCCGCTGCTCCTGAGGCTGCTGGGAGAGATTTCCCTTTCTCTTCTTTGTTCGCACAGCTCCCGGGGCTCAGCTTTGGATTTCGCCCCGCCTCTGTGCAAGTAGGTCGCCAGAGGGCGTCTATTCTTCGCTCAGACAGGACGGGGTTAAAGGATCCGCTGATTCAGAGGCTCTGGCTCACTCAGGCCGGGGGGGGGGGGGGGGGGGGGGGGGGGGCGGGGGGAGCGGGAGGGAGGGGCTCGGAGTGCGGGGCGGGCCTGCGGCGGCAGAGGCCGGCATGACGTTGCACCAGCCTGAGGCGCACCGTGCATTCTCCCGGGTAAGTTGTCCCTGGATCACGGGACCCTGGCAGTGGCGGGCTGCACAGGCTCCCCGGAAGGGAGGTGTGGATAGTGACCTGTGCTCCCACACAGGCTTCTTGGCGGCGGCAGCAGCAGCCTTAGTGTCTCATGCCCGTCTCTGGGGTCCTTGCTGATAGCTGCGGCTCGCGCCCGTCTCTGGAGCTCCTTTAAACAGCTCTCTTAATACCCTCTCCTTGCGCACCAGGAAACAAAGAGGGAGGAAAAAGTCTCTTGCCTCTTCGGCAGGCCCAGACTTTTCCCCGGACTCCCTCCTGGCTAGCTGTGGTGCACTAACCCCCTGCAGGCTGTGTTCACGTGCCCAATCCCAGTCCTCTCCCTGCGCTCCGACCTAAGCCTGAGCCTCAGCTCCCAGCCCCGCCCGCCCTGGCGGGTGAGCAGACAAGCCTCTCGGGCTGGTGAGTGCCGGTCGGCACTGATCCTCTGTGCGGGAATCTCCCCGCTTTGCCCTCAGCACCCCTGTTGCTGTGCTCTCCTCCGCGGCTCCGAAGCTTCCCCCTTCCACCACCCGCAGTCTCCGCCCACGAAGGGGCTTCCTAGTGTGTGGAAACCTTTCCTCCTTCACAGCTCCCTCCTACTGGTACAGGTCCCGTCCCTATTCTTTTGTCTCTGTTTATTCTTTTTTTCTTTTGCCCTACCCAGGTACGTGGGGAGTTTCTTGCCTTTTGGGAGGTCTGAGGTCTTCTGCCAGCGTTCAGTAGGTGTTCTGCAGGGGTTGTTCCACGTGTAGATGTATTCTGATGTATCTGTGGGGAGGAAGGTGATCTCCGCGTCTTACTCTTCCGCCATCTTCCCTTGCACCCTCTTGTAACTTAAGCATACCTGCTAGTGTTAGAGAGTCTCCTGCAGAGGTGGGGAGTGGCTGTGGCTCACTGCGGGGACAAGGACACTGGCAGCGGAAGTTATGGGAGGTACTCCTTGGCATGAGCCCTCCTGGAGTCTGCCATTAGCCCCACCAAACAGCCTGGAGCCTCATGTAGCACAATATTAAAATTATTCTTTGAATTTTATAAAAACCCTGTATTTATACTCCCTACCTTTTTTAGATTAATTTTTTAGCTATTCTTTAATCGCCTTTAAAACTATTTTATAATTATTTAAATTTATACAGGGATTTATGGTAAACTAGCATCTTTATAATATTTATTCAAGAATAGTTATTTGGAAGATATCTTCAAAAAGGTCCTACATATATGGATATACACTTTCTTATGTTTTATTCTATGGGTATTTTTATGTGTGGCTATTTTAATCAAATATTCATTATGTAAAAACTTGGATTACTTAGGAATAAAAGCACAAATATCCAAAACACATATACATATGAACATATATAATCATATATATACAATCATACATATACAAAATACATATATATGATCCAGGCTACCTTATTCCCAGGAGCTGCCTTGCCTGATATACCTTCCGTGGGTACAACTCTTATCTAATGATTGATCAATGTGGGCAGATCACAAGCCCTGGTTCTCTTGTCAACATTGTGCTTTTGCAGCTTCAGAACTTCCCAAGGCACCAGGTAGTATCTTACTTTCCTAATATTTTTACCTATAGAAATCCTAAGAGCACTCTGCTATAAATCCACAAAAGAAAAATCTACCTCTGAGTTCCTTTCCTGGGGAACCTGACTGAAAACATGGGCATTTACATATCTAGCCAAATGTAAACTTTTGGCTTTGATGGTGTAGCAGGGAAAGGGCAGTGCAACCTCAGGGCCTCTCTAAGGTGGAAAGACTGACAGGAAAATGTCTTCACCTTAAACTTGGACCTAATGGTCTATATCCAAAAGCAAAACCAGTCTGAAAACAAAGTAAAAATGTTCTTCCTAGGCCCTCAAATATACACACATGCACACACATTAATATAAAAATGTTGCTTTGATGCTAAAGAGAGCCAAGGGTGAAAAACACTTATCCTTACGTTATTGTACACACAAACTAATAAAGTGAGATTTTCCAGGGCAGGGACCATGTTTTTTATATACTTATATCCTTAACACACTGTAAGAGAGCATTAAATCTGAGAAATGAACACTTAGAAAGACACATATGTTTTGTGCCGAGGCCTGAAAACAAATAAATATATTTAAGGTAGTAAAGTACATTTCCGATTGCTACAAAGTATTATGATAAAGTGATGGTGTGAGTTTTCTTGTTAGCATGGTAATAACAAACCTAATTTTTTTAAAGATATTGCCCTAAGCTTCCAGGTTAAATAACTAAAGTTAATGTGACAACATGCACAATGTAAATTTTCTTGTTTGAGAAATATTTTATAGTAAATTGAATGACAGGCCAAAGATGGTCTGGATAAATTAGTATAACATCTAGTCATTATACTAGATGTTATACTAGGACCTTTTTGAAGTTCATGTTATATTTTAGATGAGCAGTAGAAGGTAAAATCATTTTACAAAGGAAAAATAAAAGTAATAGCTCTCCTTCCTTGAAGAGCATTAAAAATTGTTGTCTAATACAAACACTAATACAAGCACATTTGTCTCAATAAATCATTAAAACAAACATCTACAAAAGAAAAATACTCATAAGGTCATTGAAAAGTTTGAGTGCATACTGTGTGTGCGTGTGCATGCACGTGTATTATAAAATTTCATTTTCCCATTCCGTGAATATTAACTAAATTTAAGTCTCTAGAGAGAAACTGAAGAAACTGTATCATTGTTCAGGAAGCAGGAACTGGCTTTTGATAAAAGGCTTCCCTTTCTCTTCCACAATGCATCTGGGACCGTCACTGTTGATTACTGTAATATTTATATAACATAGCTTTGACGTACAATTGAGAACTATAACACATTTAATAGTGGAAAAAGTTGGCTAGCATCAGATATTCTTAATGAATTGGAAGACAGCCTATTTTGTTTCGTCTGAAATCAAGAAAGAGTGCCAGGTTGGTCACTAAACACTAGTCAGTTTCTTTTAAAAAGAATGCTTTGGATTTCAAAAAATTTTTGGATGTGGTTTCCAAAAATCCTTCATAATTACACTATAAAATGAAAATAGTGCCTTTTTACAGACCCCATTAACTGGAGCATCAGATTGATGGCCTTCCTCTTACAAACACAAAGATCATTGTACTGTTTGTATTTTTTTTTTTAATCACTACTTTTCTTCGTATGGACATAGAGAGAAATTTTATTTCGCTCATTTGGAAGTCTTAAAAGTGATGGGAATCCTTTTCTTTTTGCCATGTCTCTATTATTAGTAAACACTATTCTATTCTGAATAAACACTCTTCAGATAGGTATTCAAATAAGAAAATTAAAAAGGAAAAAACAACCCACAAAACCAGGAACCTATTTAGTATCTAGGGCTATAAACAAAGTTAGTAATTTAATTACTGCATCATCTCCGAACTTCCATTTACTGCCCCTTGTTTTCATTGGTTATATAACTTGTACAGGTTTATTATAAATATATATATGTAAGAAATATTTTAAGAAAATGAAAAAAAATATATTTTAACATCTTTATTGGAGTATAATTGCTCTGCAATGCTGTGTTAGTTTCTGCTTTATAACAAAGTGAATCAGCTATACATATATATATATCCCCATATCTCCTCCCCCTTGCACCTCCCCCCACCCTCCCTATCACACCCCTCTAGGTGGTCACAAAGCGCCGAGCTAATCTCCCTGAGCTATGCAGCTGCTTCCCACTAGCTATTTTACATTTGGTAGTGTATATATGTCCATGCCATTCTCTCACTTTGTCCCAGCTTACCCTTCCCCCTCCCTGTGTCCTCAAGTCCATTCTTTATGTCTGTGTCTTTATTCCTGTCCTGCCCCTAGGTTCATCAGAACCATTTTTTTTTTTAGATTCCGTATATATATATGTGTTAGCATATGGTATTTGTTTTTCTCTTTCTGACTTACTTCACTCTGTATGACAGACTCTAGGTCCATCCACCTCACTACAAAAAACTCAATTTCATTTCCTTTTATGGCTGAGTAATATTCCATTGTATATATGTGCCACATCTTCTTTATCCATTCATCTGTCGATGGACACTGAGGTTGCTTCCATGTCCTAGCTATTGTAAATAGTGCTGCAATGAACATTGTGGTACATGATTCTTTTTGAATTATGGTTTTCTCAAGGTATATACCCAGTAGTGTATTGCTGGGTCATATGGTAGTTCCATTTTTAGTTTTTTAAGGAACCTCCATACTGTTCTCCATAGTGGCTGTATCACTTCTCATAAGTAATATTGATGTCCTGCATCCCTGGTAGGATGTAGTGAGAAGGGCATATCACCCCTGCAGTACTCTTGCCAAAAATGTGTAACTTCAATTCAGTTATGAGAAAATATCAGACGATCCCAAATGAGGATGTTCTGCAAAGATAACTGGCCAGTATTTCTCAAAAAATGTGAATGTCTTGAAAGATAAGGAAAGAATAATAAGAACTGTCACAAACTGCAGGAGACTAAGGACATGAGGAGCAAATGCAATTTGTGATCCTGATAGGGTCCTGGTAAATAGAAAGAATAATAGTAAAAAGAGCAGCAACAAAAACTACTTGAATACAAATAAAGTCTGCTGTTTAGTTAATTGCATTGTTCTGATTTTCTGTGTCCACATTCAATGCATGTCTTTGTAGGAAATCATCTGTTCTATTTTTATGATCGCCAACTTTTAAAAAGTCATTTCTACTTGCTTCCTTAAAATAATTCATCCCCAAAGGAAACAACTAAATGGGTTTCCTTCTGCACATTTCTATATATAATCCTACACAAAAATTGTCACACACACACTTACAGAAGATTTAGTGTGATTGCTTTTCAACAGTAATACATCACATATTGTTCAAGCAACATTTTGCCTAACTTTAAAATTACCTTATGAGAATCTCTTCAAGTCAATGGCATAGATACAAGTAATTATTTTTATAGGGAAATATTCTATGTTACTCAACAATGTTTCAGTGTTTTTTCAACCCTTCCCCTATTGATAGGCATTCATTTTGTTTGTAATTTTTTTTTTTTCAACAAGCAATTCTACAACAAACTACATTTTACATTTCTGTGCATATTGGTGCTTTTATTTTTCTGAGATAGATGCTCATGAATGGGAGTATTGGAGTAAAGAAGGTACTTATTTTATCTATAATTAACTATAATTGCTATTGCTAAATTGTTTCACTTGAGATAATGAACTAAATTTCTATGAGCAATATATGAAAGTTCATCATTCCACTTATTAATGCCAGTCATCAGTGTTGTAATCTGTTATCATTCTTTTGTACTGGTAATAAGTGAGCTTTCATTATTACTTTAATTTTGTCTTAAATCAGTTTTCTCCTCAACTTACAGAGTGCTTCAACATCTTCTGGTATACTTACAGGTTATTGAAAGCAACTTTTTGAATTGTTAATTTGTACAGTTTTCTATCGGGATATTTATTTTATAGTTTTCAGTATGCAGATGTCTTTGAGTAACATCAGTATGAATACATCATCCACCAGCTGTGGTGCAAACTTCATTTTCTTTTGATTTAGTATCTTGTACTACATAACTTTAAAAAGTTGTTTATATATTCAAGTAAGGATGGCTTTTCTTATATTGCTTTCAGACTTAATTAAAATGATCTTCCCAGGGCTTCCCTGGTGGCGCAGTGGTTGAGAGTCCGCCTGCCGTTGCAGGGGACACGGGTTCGTGCCCTGGTCTGGGAAGATCCCACATGCTGCGGAGCGGCTGGGCCCGTGAGCCATGGCCGCTGAGCCTGCGCGTCCGGAGCCTGTGCTCCGCAACGGGAGAGGCCACAACAGTGAGAGGCCTGCGTACCGCAAAAAATAAATAAATAAATAAAATAAAATAAATGATCTTCCCAAATCCTAGGTACCATATATATTCCTAAATTTTTTTGTTTTATTGTTTTCTTTTTTAAAACATTTAAGCACTTAATCCAATGGCAAGTGGTTTGATAATGCACTCATTTTTGTTTCCCTTCCTTGACTTCTAACATCTCAAATGGTGTTTCCATTACCTCTTAAATAAGATACTTTCATTCAAGTCTTTGCTCAGAATCTGGGTTCTAGAGTAACCCAGTTTGACACAGAATTTAAAAATTTTTTTGATTAAGGTTTTTGAATATTTTTATTTTCAATACATAAGTCCTCAGATAGTGTGGTAAATCATCAATCCCCAGAATTAAAAAGAAAAAGTTTATATTTGCATTTAAGATCAGTCTAACAGCAGGGGACTGACAGTGAGTTTGAAGATATTAATAATTTCAGTTTAAGCAATAATCTATGACTGTCCAACCAGAAGAATTCTAAATATGAACGGGAACACATTTGACCACCTAAATTTAGGACATTAAAAAAGAAAATTAAATCAATTGGATAAGGGATATGATTAAGTTTGAAAGTACAAATGTTATTATTAAAAACCTTATTTCTTCTTATGTATTCCAATAATGAAGTGTTATTTATCTAACTCCAGATGGCAAAATTGATTTTTTTCACTTTATATGTGCATACTTTCACTAAAATACATATATTTTTACAACTAACTTTTATTTTTATAGCCCAGACCCTACAAAATTGCACTGAACCTAGTAGGTACTCAATAAATGTCTACTGAGTAAATGAATGACTTTTACTCCTATCATTTACTTTCTTATATTGTTACCTCAAATAGTCATAGGTCTTATTTTAACCATTTAATTTTACAGTCAGTGACTTGTGAGCAAGAATCATTGTGAATTACCACAATGCTCAACTATTTATAGCTGACTATTGACTAACAGCTGACACAAACAAATTTATTAATTGACTTGTTTATTGAAAAAGTATACTTCAGCTACTTAGTAAAGGTATATCTTGGCCCACAGTGTGAAATTATCTCTCTTAACCACTATATTTATGTTAACTTTGCATATATTTTTGTAAATCATCTCAAATACCTTCTCAAATAAGGCAGGTTTGAGTGGTAACTCTCTTATTGTTAAAATTGTTTGATTTGTTTCTCAAATCAAACATGAAATACTGTCAAACACTCCTATATACTTCCTCTTATTGCATTTCTTCCTTCTTCCCTACCACTCTGCTTCAGAATACCACTCTGCTTCAGAAGGCCATTACTTCCTGCTTGGATTGATACAATTGTCTTCTAGATGCTCTTTTAATGTCTAGTCTCACCAACCTCAATTTTATTTGCACTAATCACTCCTTTGAAAATGAAGATCTGAATTTGTTCATGTCATTCTCTGCTTAATAAATTTTAATGACTTCCCTTTGTTCTTAAGCTAAAGAACAAGACTCATTTTATAACTGTTGCCTCAGTTTAATTCTCCTGTCTTGTGTGCTTCTTTACATCCTGAACTTCCCCATCATGTGAACTTTCACCAACAACTCTAAAAGATACAAAGAAGAAATCAAGCAATCAGGACGATATGGTATTGATTGAATATAAGGTCAAGTGGAAAGGCAAGTCTTTATATTGCCCAACATCTCTGAGTTAATCAAATATATTATTCATCTCTATATTGCCAACACTGATGCTTATGTGTATTTTGTAGTAGATGCTCAAATAATTGTCATTGTATGAAGATCATTGTGTTAACCTTATACTCATAGTTCATTCATTTATTAAGAATTTATCAAAACTTACTATGAATGGAGCTCTATGCTATGTTCATCAGCAATAAACTAAGCTTGAGACACAGGCCAGGACTTCAAAAAACTAGGGTTAAGTGGCAATAATATTATTGTTTTCTAGTATAGTATGATAACCTCTTCTCCATACTGAGAAGTTGGTAAGGCCTAGATTTTGTTATGTGGGATCTTGATAATTATACGACATTACCAAATTCTCAATTAGAAATTCTGAGCTGAAAAAAAGAGTTAAATCTTTGAGGCTGCTGCTATGACATTTTCCCATTATATCACCAAGACATTCATTTAAATAAATACAACAGAACAAATAAATCAAAGAGCCATTGCATCAGAATTGAGAATTGACACTATTCATTTCTTACTTAATTTTTAACAGGTCACTGCCTTTAGAGTAGCAAGTATAATTTATGATTAATTATGAAAACAATTTCCTCAGATTCATGTCTCTTTTGAGCAGTATACTGGAAGATCATTTAATATGAAACCCCAGCAAGCAAAGTCCACAAACGTTAACAACTTAGAACCTGAGGAATTATTATTGTTTTAAACTAACTTGATATCCCTTACTTTTCTAAATTAGCACTTACTGAATTCTTTCTTTGGTTTTCTTTCATAAGTGGCATAATAGCTCATGTTTTAGGAAATGGATTCTTTAAAAAATTACATTAACTTTTGTGAAATTTGTAGTAGATATTAGAATTAAAACAATGTTAAATCAAAGATTTTTTTGAGGTGACCAACTTCCATGTAACTAAATTCATATTAATGCAGATTTTCCCTAATTGAAATTGTATTATTTCTAATCTCAATAAAGAAATAAGAAACAGAATCAATATAACTTAAATCTGTACTGATGTTTGCACTGAGTATTTTTCTTGTAAAAAAACCCTGAAAATTGTAGATAATTGCTAGTGTTAATTTTTTTCACTTTGCTCAATATAATTCCAAACTTGAAGAAAAGGTACAAAAATGATAGATAACCTCCCCACAACCTTTATCTAGATTCACCAGTTATTTACATTTGGTATGCTATCTCTCTCCCTCTCTCTCTCTCCCTCCACCTTCTTTCCCTCTCTCCTTCTCTTGCTCTTTTCTCTGTCCCTCTCTCTTGATAATTAGATAGATAGATATCCACTGCTGGTGAAAGATATTCACTGCTGGTGAAAGCAGTGTTACTTTATGTTGGGTGGACAAGGAAAGCTTTAGTCTTCGATTATCATTTGAGAATAAACTTGATGGAAGTGAGGAAGTAAGTATGTGAATATATAAGGGAATTACACTCCAGACAATGGGAAAAGCTAGTACAAAGTCTCCAAGTAAAGAGAGTTCTTTGCCTGTTTGACAAACAGCATGGCTTCATCAGAGAGAGGATATTGAGAATAATAGATTATGAGGGCAGAGAGACCATAGGGGGTCAGGTGACTTAAGCAATAACTTTGGGTTTTACTTAAAGTGAAACAGGAAGCCAAAGTAGTGTTTGAGCAGAGGAGTAAGTTAACTTATTTTACATTTCAAAACAGTCACTGTGGCTGCTTGGTTGAGAACAAGCTAAAGGGGCAAGTTTGGAAGCAGGATGCTCTTGCATTACTTGAGGGCAGAGTTGAGAATGCCTTGGACTAGGGTGTAGCAGTAAATACAGTAATTTATGACTGGATGATATAACTAAGGCAGCTCCTGTTTAATCTATTCGTGAAAATCAGTCACTTTGCAGGAAGATGCTAGGCTCCTATTTCTCACTATTTGAAATTTAAAATGTTCTAATGGGTCACAATCAAATCAAAACCATCAACAAATATCCTAGACATAACTGCCACCCAGTAAAACGTCTGTATAAACATAAAAACTATTGAAATAGCATGTAAAATGCATAGCAAATTGCTTCCTGATCATCAGTTAATATGCTTTCAACAAATTGAGTCCTAAAATAATGAAAATGAATGAAGTGAGAAAATATAAAGACAATTAGAATCAGGATGTATACAGAGGACATAAAATAATTATAAGATCATACTAGGAAAACCTCATGGGAAGATTGCCAAGAAACATTTGGAAGATAAGAATAAGGTTAGAGAATCTAATCTGATGAATATATATTTTGAAAACATTTTAAACACTATAGTAATTAAAAGACTATAGCTCTGAAACCAAAACCGACCCAACTAAAAAAGTGGAAGA
The DNA here is from genome assembly GCF_003676395.1 of Aethalodelphis obliquidens. NCBI lineage: Eukaryota > Metazoa > Chordata > Mammalia > Artiodactyla > Delphinidae > Aethalodelphis > Aethalodelphis obliquidens. The sequence goes on from NW_020837952.1 coordinate 29,806,807, forward strand.
GACTAGATAATAACTGAGCAGATACAATGCTCAGCATTTTGAGGTGATAATTAAAGATGAATGCAAGTCTATCAATGTAAAATTACTGAAAATAATGATGAACTAAATGTAATTTAAATTCTATACAAGGGCATGTCAGGGTTGCTTAATAAAGTAGCTTTAACCACTTGATAGGTTATTCTGTAGGTTTTATGTATGTTTTCAACACATTTAATAACATAGAAATATTATGATGTAATAATAAGAAAAAATAACAATAATAATAGCTATCATGTTTTCCTATTTAGAGTACTTATTGTGCTAACACCCTTGCATATACATATATGTATATATATCCTCACAAGTTTATAAGCAAGAAGACAATCTTTGCAAGGTTACATAAGGCTTCATGGCTTCTAAAATGCAGCCAAGTCTCAACTCCAGGCAGTGGAGCCCCTAAGCCCCATATGCTCTACCAATCTCCTTTGACACCATTCCACCGTCACCAAAAGGAGAACACAATTGGTTTTTTTCCCTATCATTTTAAGCCTACAATGCAATGTTTGTACCAAGGAAAATAAACCTGAAGAAAATACATTAAAGTGCTAATCATATTACAGTGTTAAGTATCACAAATATTTATTTTCTCTTTTGTTTGATTTTTCCTTTTTAATTCTATAAAGAGAGAAAAAAGATAAAGATGAAGTAAAAAAGTGTGAAAAGTTTTTACCAAGAATGACTAATAGTAAAGAATAGCTAAACACTAAGTTTGAAGAATAAAGGTATTATTTGATTTTACAAGGTGAAAATATACAAATGTACTTCTATACAGTCAGCCCTCCATATCCATGGGTTCAGCATCTAGGAATTCAACCAACCACAGATGGAAAATATTTTTTAAAAAATTCTAGAAATTTCCCCAAATCAAAACTTGAATTTTCCATGTGCAGGCAACTATTTACATATAGCATTTATATTGTATTAGGTAGTATAAGTAATCTAGAGGTGATTTAAAGTGTACTAGAGGATGTGTGTAGGTTATTTGCAAATACTACACTATTTTATATTAGGGACTTGAGCAGCCATGGATTTTGATATTTTGGGGGGTTCTGGAACCAATCCCCCATGGATACTGAAGGATGACTGTATTATATTTTAAAGGGTTTCCAAGTGTCTGCGAAACTATCAAGGAAAAACGGAGAATCAGCTGTGTGATGAGTAGGAACTTGCTTTCTGAAGTAGGCACATTCTCCTAGTAAAGGTTTTAATGTAAGTAAGACCTCATTGTAGAAAACCTATGAATATCAATATATAAATTGATGTTTTGAAAGGTATACAGCTGATTCTTACTTCATCTGTTTCATGATTGTGGCACTTTGGACATCATGGAGTCCAAGCCAGTAAACAAGGACACCAAGCCCCATGAACTTCGGATGTTTTCAATACAACCAGTTGACTCTGGGACTCCCATCTCTAAACCCCTCTACTACACCACTTTCTTCTTTACCAAATGGTTTCTGACATAGGATGTACCATAATGTAACACAGATGCATATGCTAGTTTCCAGCCTTCAGCATAATATCAGTATGTCAGTGTTTTTATTTTACTTTTATTATTTTTGATGGTGTTTTTGTTGTTTTTTAGGGTGCAACAGAATATATGTGGTTTGAATAAAAACATTTCACTTTTCATAAAATCCTAGTAAATAGTAGGATTTACTATTAGTAGCACATTTAAATAACAGGGACATATAAAAAAGTAAGCTGCATAGAAACAAATTACCAGTTACATAATTAATTTGAGTATTTTCCCATCACTGAAGTATTTGAGTTTTCCCAAATGTTTCAATCCAGGAAACATTTGTACTTAAAATGTTGTGTCTATAATATCCAGTGGGGAATTATAAGCTTATATCTTCTTTGGTTTTATTCATGGGACACTTGACTCTCCAGAGCTATTCAACTGAGTCCACACTTGAGGACAACTGTAATTTTCTTTAAAGAGGAGAAAAACATGATTTTATTCTATGGATAATAGATATAAATTACATAGATTTAGGTAGGATATGGAGGCACAGGGCACCTATTAACAATAGAAACATTCTACATGTGTTTTTACATGACCCAGGAGAGCTCTGCATATGGAAACAAATAAGGGAAATCAGAGAGTAATGAGTTCCTATTACAAGTGAATCTCAAAAACACCAACTGATTCAGAAAGAAAAGTAAAGAAGGAAAAAAAGAAAAACTGGGATAATTTTAAAGCATATAGTACTCCCCAAAATTTATCCACGTGCAACAGAGTTTTCTTGTGCTGACAATGAGTAAATAAATTACAAACAAGGGAAGAAAAACCCTGGTTTTTAAACAACAGTAAAAAAATATGTATATAAACAACATATAGTATGAGTCACTCATATATATCAATAAGGTACTGTGACTTTTTCCAATAATACAATATTAATCATAGAGTCGATATATATTTTTTCACAATCATTAAATTCAGGTATGAAAGAAGGAAACATTTCTTAAACTTTATGGTACTTTGTATTTATTTTTGACTGTAAACTTAAATGGCAATTTTTCTTTAAACCATTATTCTTAATATATTTTTTAACTAAAAAGCTGCCATGTGCATGTGTCTTGCAATGCTTAACTTGACTTTATGCGTTCAGTTATACTGCTAATCATTTTTCCTGCTGTGACTTTTAAAATTGTGTCCTTTCATCATGCCAGAAAACTTTTTATGTAATATTATCATTGCTGGAAACTCATTCTTTTTTTTTTTTTTTTTTTTTTTGTTTTTCGGGGGCCTCTCACTGTCGTGGCCTCTCCCGTGGCGGAGCACAGGCTCCAGACGCACAGGCTCAGCGGCCATGGCTCACGGGCACAGCCGCTCCGTGGCATGTGGGATCTTTGCGGACCGGGGCACGAACCCGTGTCCCCTGCATTGGCAGGCGAACTCGCAAGCACTGCGCCACCAGGGAAGCCCTGGAAACTCATTCTTTGTGGAAAGTTTACATGCCTTATGCCTTAATCACTATGGCTTCACTAATTTGTCTCTCATATATAAAAAGGATACACACACACACACACACACACACACACACACACACACACACACACA
>NW_020837952.1:29809922-29833653 GCF_003676395.1 Aethalodelphis obliquidens
ACACACACACACACACACACACACACACACACACACACACACACACATACATTCTGTAGGTTTCCACAACAGATATAAGATTTGAGTTTCACTTTACTATGATGATTTCACATACTATTTTTATTTCATGTTGAGAATTGTTTTCAATATTCAGATTCTTCATGAATTAGTGATAATTGAAAACATTCTTGCTCACTTATTAGTTAGATTTTATGTGCTCTGAAATTCCCAAATTTGTTATTTGAGAGAATGAAATATCATGAATCCTCACCACAGTGTTTTACTGAATATATTCCATTTATTGGTTACTTCTGTCCTTCCTTTCTTCATTTACTATTCATTGAGTATCTACTATGTAGTAGGTTCACTGCTAAGCAAGAAGTTAAAACATTAATAAACCAACATACTCTAAGGAGTTTATGATAATGAAAGAGGAATCACTGTTTACAAGGCAGAAAAAAAATCATGTTGTGCGTGTGTGTCTGTGTGTATGTGCATGTGTGAAAGAGAGATGGGGGAGTAAAGGGAATATGATTCTAGGCAGAAGGCCCAGTATGAGCTGGAGCCATATTCAGGAAACATATGTAGTTTGGTGTGGCTGGAGTGTAGGGTGCAACTTGTTTTGACAAATCCTGAATAGCATCTTATATTCTCTGTCTTCCAGGAAAAGATAAACATAAAAATGCATTTCTTACACATATACTTTATTGATATATAGTGCAGAGAATCCAAAGGGCAATCTGCATCTATGATAAACACATTTACTCATCTTAATAAATTAATGTTTCTCTTCCACTTAAAATTCAGATGTTTTCTTCAGCTACTTTATCAGTGGTATACCTAGGGTTCAACTTGTAAATTGCACAAGGGCATTTGGTAGAATTCACAAAGTATATCTGAAATTGTACAAAATTCCAATTTAAAATCAATCACTATCAACTGCAATTTGTTTGTCTGACAGTGGATCCCCCGGTAGGAGCATTTCAGAAAAAAAAGAGTTTCCAATGAGATCTGAGTGGCTTGCTCATGTTGCAAAAGCAGAGGAGCCAGAGATTAAGGGTATGGTAAGACATTGATTACAGCTGATGTTGGCCTTTACGTAGAGCATGTGCCAAGTTCTCCCTGGGGATCTCAATGTCTACTATATTTTGTTTTTAGTTAGAATTATTGGCTGATCTGAATAAGGGCTGGCCTTTCCACATCATCTCCTGTCTTGAAGCATAGGCCTTCACTGAGAAAAGCCTACATGCTTTACTACATAATGGGAAGAGTAGTAATTTGAAATTCCAGAAAGATTAAAGCATGTAATCCCAACAACTACACACACATTTACGCATAAATTCAATTTTCTCTTACTCTTTTTGAAGAATGAAAAAGACTAAGTCATGAATAGAATAGAAAAGGGGGATGTCTCTTTTTTTCTTTTTTTAAAAAAGCAGTCAATGCCCCTTCCCCTAATCCCCCACCTCTGGTAACCACAAATCTGATCTCTTTTTCTATGAGTTTGTTTGTTTGTTTTTGAAGTATAATTGACTTACAACGCTATGTTAATTCTTGATACACAACATAATGATTCAATATTTCTATACATTTCAAAATGATCATCATGATAAATCTAGTTACGATATGTCACCATACAAAGATATTACATAGTCATTGACTATATTCCCCACACTGTTCATTTCATACCTGTGACTCATTTATTTTGCAACTAGAAGTTTGTACTCTTAATCTCCCTTACCTGTTTCTTTCCTTCCCCCACACCCCTCCCCTCTGGCAACCACCAAATACTGTTTGACAAATACTATATGATTTCACTTTTATGTGGAATCTAAAAAGCAAAACAAATGAACAAACATAAGACAGAAACAGAGTTATAGATACGGGGGATACCTTCTTGACTAAATGTTTTTTAGGTTTATTTTCTGAATGTTCCTGAATTAGAAAACAGTCCTGTGATTTCTTTGAAGGCAATGGGTTATGTCTTAGCAATCTTTGTACAACCGTAACTTAGGGTAGAACCTGGCACATGAGAGGAATTCAGAAATTTGTTGACTAGTTGAGCAAACCAAGTTTTAAAATTTTTTCTAACACCTACCTACATCCTAAATTTCCAAAGGAGTATTAAAAATTCTAGAACCTAAGCATCATTTCCTATATTTTGGGGAAGGCCGTCAAGGTACTAATGTTTGAACTGTGTGGGACTGAAAGTCAATTCAAGGCAGGGTTAGTCACCCCATCCTGGATAAAGCCAAATGGGTAATAAACTTTCTCCTTCAGTGCCATGTGGCTAAGTATAGCAATTGCAAGTTTGCTGTTGGAGTGTCTATGGGTTCAGAGCTTCACATCTTAAGTCCTATACATGTGTCTGGTATGAAATTAGCAATATCAATAATTAAATAATAATATAAATAATAGTACCTTAGAGGCCAAGCCAGAGACAATGCAGTGTGTTTACCTAGAGGTAATAGAAAACATTTCACCAATAGGGTAACTGTGGTAATAAGATCTATGTCACACACTTTTGTATGAGTCCAAAATCAAATAATTTGTTTGAAATTATTTTGTAAATTATACAAATAAAAATGCTGCACTTTCTTTTTTATCTCATATTTTTGAGAGATCTAATTTCCTCTTTTATAATAGGAGATCCACTCTTTGACTTTAATACTATGACAATCCTGCTTCTATTGTGAACACAACATTCTTTGTGAAAATTGATAGTTTAATCTCAAATATCCTTTGACTTATCCTTTGATATATGCAGACTTTCTATGAATTTTATATTCCTTCTCACAGAGGCAATGCACTAGTTTAAATGGTGTCAGACTTGGGTAAATTAAAAGCAATGACATTCATAAAAGAATTTAGTGTAAAAAACTTTATACTTCCATTTATCCATTTTTATTAATAGAGTAGATTAGAAAATGAAAATAACCACAAAAATTAAAATGCTAAACTAGAAGACAGCTCTAGAAAATTATTTGTAAATCTCTTGTTATCCACAGCTTTGTTTTTCACTTTTTGGTTTGTTTTACATCCTATTGAATTATAGCATAATACATATAAGTGTACAAATTATAAATGTACCCATCAGTCTTCATAAAGTTAACTTAGCTATTTAATCAATACCCATATCAAGAAGTAGAACATTTATAAAAGCCCAGAAGCTCTCTCATTGTTCCCTTGTTGTCACTACTCGACTCTTCTCCAAGGGTAAAACTTCTCATTTAGGTTTTAAAAGACGTGGAAGGATGAAAAAGAAGGCCTAGAGTCTACAATTTGATTAGTGCAATGTTGGGAGATTGAAACAGGCAACGCTCCCTAAAGAAAGACTGCTGTTTGATGAAATGATAAACTTAACCAGCACCACCACTACTACCATGACAAAATACAATCCACAAAGGAAACGTACGTGTCTTGGTTTTGATTTGGAAATGAGACTACCCTGAAAACGTGAAATCATAAGTAGGTTCAGAACTCATATCCATGTTACCTGAATCTCCAAAATAAACTATAGCCAAGGAAATGTTCTGAAACGTTATCAGGTGGTTTGGATTCTATTGTAATTTCCAAATTTGGCCTCACCAATATAAACTCTGTCTCACAACCTCTTCTAAAAAACTTCGCTCCTCTTAAACCTGGGTATTTCTCTTAAACTTCCTGTGATAGAGAATGACAGAATTGATACTATGTGACTTCTGAAGTGAGATTATAAAAGGCAACACAGACTCCACCTAGCCCTTTCTATTAGAACAAGTGCCTTTGGAGCTCTAAGCTGCAGTGTAAGAAATATGACTACCCTGAAGCTTTAAGGCTGGAGAGAACACATACATATGTCACGAGCTAACTGAGGAGTCCCAACTGTTCCAGTTTCCAACTGTTCAAGTCTTCTCATTCAGGTACTATACATGTGAGGGAGTAAGCTTTCAGATGAGTACAGCTGTTGAGCTGCCTAGGCAGCTGGCCAAAGTAATACACAACCTTTTGAGTGAAGACGAAATCAAGCAAGATGTCATGGTATTTCCATGAATCCTCAAATTCATAAAGTCCAACACATCCTAAGTAAATCAGATTGTATAGAAACTTCATTGCATCAAAGTCAAGAAGAACATCTTAATAGCATACAGAGAAAAAAATCAGTATCGCCTACAAAAGAATATCATTTAGACTGATAGTTGACTTCTTGGCCAAACACAGATGGCAGAAGAAAGAACAATATCTTCAAGTGCTAAATAAAAATATCACACTTATAATGTATATACAGAGAGACTATATATGATACTAAACACATAATATCAAATTTTATAGGCTGAAACAAAAATCTTCATAGGAGCTCACAGCACAATGCATATATTTTTAAAAGAGACTAAAAATAATATCCTTTGATCCAGATTTAGATGTTACAAACAAAATAGAATAAAATACAGGCATTCCTCTTTTTATTGTGCTTCTCTTTATTGCACTTCACAAATATTGTTTTTCTTACAATTTGAAGGTTTGTGCCAACCCTGCCTTAAGCAAGTTTATTGGTGCCATTTTCCCAAGAGCATTTGCTCACTTCATGTCTCTGTGTCACCTTTGGTAAGTCTAGCAATATCGCAAACTTTTCATTATTATTATATTTGTTATGGTGATTTGTGATCAGTGATCTTTGATGTTACTACTGCAAAACAATTATGACTTATTGCCCTGAAAAGGAGTTGCATGCTACTTTTCTGTACAATAAGATGTACATGAGCAAGAGGTGATCATGAAATGACTTTTGCTTCTTGATAAAAGGGATAGTTATAGCTTAAACCACTCTTCTCCCGTCTTCCTGCCATTTAAAGGTTATTTTTGCTAGAGCCATGGTGGTCATCTTAGGATGTTCGTGAAAGGCCATGAGAATTACAGTTACAGAAGACTGGAAGATTATTGAGCTGTTCCAGCTATTACCATCACCACCTCTTTTTGTTATGTAATAATAAAAAAAACCTAACCATTGTTAGGCACAGTTTTCTTGATAATGACCAAGATAATACATACTATAAAGACCAAGTTAACAATAATGTAATAAAATATTTGAAAGCCAGGTTGTAGATAGCACTCAAATACAGTGACTGAATCAATTCACTGTTATGTCATGTTGCCTCTTTTTCTCAGTCCTCTGATCTCAGTCTCCCTGAAAACATAACACAAAGCCAAGATTTCCAAGGTCTCAAGCGTTGATCAATGTATGTAATGTTTTATATACTGAGCAATATGTGTAAGTTTCAACCCCCTTATATAAAATTATGTAAGGCAGAGAATTAAATCTATTTAGATGCTTAGAGAAAAAACTGGGTTAATATAATTTGGGGATACAGTCCATTCCTATAAACTCAGATCCTTTGGATGGTATGATTTTTATTTTTAGGAAAGAAATAATGGTTAGAGGCATTTAATTCAACAATCCAATGTTTTTATCACTCATTTCTTCTCTCTACTATTAGAAAAGAAATGCAATGAGAGATGGAACTTGAGTAATGTTCTAGTAACTATTAATGTTCACAATTTCAGTAATAATTATACTTTAATTTTTGTCAAGGTCTTTTATTCATTTGTTTCTCTCCCAAGTATGATAGCTAAGGTGTGGTTTGACATATATTTTGCAATATTTAAAATATAATTTGTGAACACTGACACTTTTCTTTCTATGTGCAGCTGCCAGATGACGGGTTTCCCAAAAAATGGATTTCCCAGACCTCCTGTCTGCCCATGTATTGTAAAATTGTTCCCTCCAGGTATTTTAGCAGATTTAGGAAACAATTTTGCTACTATTAGCTTCACTATGTTGGGTCAGAGGTGCTTCATAAACCCTTGCATGGTCATTTTAATTTTATGGTTTTTACTGAGAGAAAGTCATAAAGCAGTCTAAGCCATAGAAAGAATCAAAGACTAACATGCCTATGCTTTGCAAAGGCATACTTCCCATTATTTGACTATTTCAAGGTCTGAACAAATTTAATGAATATGTCATAACCCCTTTTAAATTTCTGGATCATTAAGACAAGCAAAGAACAATGAAAAATGCCAACTGAAACCACATAGGAAATTGCCTGAGCTAACAGAGCAGAGAAATATTAAATAATGTTAATATTAAAATATAGTTATTTTATTTTAGAGTAAAATGCTATCTGTGGAATATTTATTGTATGAACTATCCCAATGAAGATATGATTTATGTTTTAGTCATGAAGAACTTTTATTTAAATTAATTAAATCTTCTCTTTTGTCGTGAAGAGTAGTTGTGTGATGGAATAGTCATAGATAAAATATTCAAGATACAAGTTGTTTTTTGCAATGCAAGTAATCATAACTATATTAACAGTTACATTTTCTTCTACCTTCAAGCTAGATAGCCAATTAGAAAGATATATAAGTATCATGTTTTCTGAATTGACAGTAAAATATGTTCATATAGTTAGAGAGATTCACTTTATGAATCTGCTATTATCCTTAAAAAAAATTATCACTTAAAAATTTCATTATGGGGCTTCCCCGGTGGCACAGTGGTTGAGAGTCCGCCTGCCGATGCAGGGGACATGGGTTCGTGCCCCGGTCCAGGAAGATCCCACATGCCGCGGAGCGGCTGGACCCGTGAGCCATGGCTGCTGAGCCTGCGCGTCCAGAGCCTGTGCTCCGCAGCGGGAGAGGCCACAGCAGTGAGAGGCCCACGTACCGCAAAGAAAAAAAAAAAAATTTCATTATGAAATATCTCGTACACAAAACAGAATAAGTACAATATATAATATAAAATATACCATGAATACTTGTGAATTCATCAAACAGCCTAAGAATAATAGAACATTACATAACTTTTGAATGTCCTTATCTTCATCCCTTTCCTTCTCTCTGCCTCAAATTTATTATAATTTTGTTTCTTATCTCGGTCATTTTAAACAAACAATATTATAAGTTTTACCTGTTGTTGATTCCTATCTACTTGAATTATATAATACATAGTTTCACCATGCTTTTTTGTTTGATTTTATATTATTTTCTCTACTGTGTCTGTAGTTATCTCTTTTCATTCTTAATAACTTCTATTTTTTTTTTGTTTTTTTTCTTGTCAACTCTTGTGAGAGTTTGTTAAATTTTGTGCAGCTATTTAAAGATGCAACTCCCCATTTGTTGATTCTATTTACTTATTGATTTAATTCATTAATTCCTGCTCTTTATCATTTTATTTCTTATATTTTTGCATAGTACTATATTTTTGTTCATAAGAAAAAATAAAATATGGGATAGCAATATGCATGAATTTATAATCTGAAAAACTTTCTACTATAAATATCTAGATGTACACAACAAATTATATCAAGCATGCATAACTGAGATCTTACAAAGGGAAGCACAATTCCTCATTTTCTACAAAGAAGAAAGAGCTCAAAACAAACTCAGTAAGCAACCAATGCTGAGGCTTGTGTTGTAGCTTTTCTAAGTTGGTGGGTACGTGAAGATGAATGGGAGCTTTTCTATAATCTAGAGGATTGGGACTTACTATCTATACAGAAAGAAGAACTCTGTGTCAGGACCCTGAAAGGTCAGTTTTTGAAAATAAAACCCCTACTGTAAAACTAACCTTCAGTGAAAAAAAAATAGGCTAAAATATCCATCCACAAAACAAGAAAATGAAAAATAAGTATTTATTTTTTTTCTTGGGGTCGAGCTGGGATGTCTGCTAAGAATTTGTAACTACATGCATGCCATCAAATAGGTATGGTTTCAGTGTACACCACAACTTTACTCAGGAAAAGTCTAGCTGATAAGTAAATATAAAATTAAATTCTAAACTAACTGCATTTCTGTGGCAGCACAAACTCTAAACCCATGCCATACAAGAGTTTTAGGATAAAGCATTACAAATTTTTAGCTTGTAACATAAATGTAAATTTACAAGCCTATGAGGGTTACTATTGCTATATAACACATTCCCACTAAACTATTGGCTTAAAACAACCTTTTCATATATTCATGGGTTCTGTGGGTTTCGAATTCAGAAAGATCATAGTATAAGAGGTTTATTTGTTGCATGATGTCTGAGACACAGACTTGTGAAGACTTGACAGGAAGGGGTGACTCCATGTGATGGCTGGAATCAACCAGAGTCTTCACATGTCTGTGAGTTGATTTTGGCTGTTGTCTAGAAACTTAGCTAAGATTCACAGAAGCACCAACATGTGACCTTTCCATGTGACCTGGGCTTCTCCACTACATCATGGCCTCAAGATTCCAAAAGGAAGTGTCTTAGCAAACAAGTCAGAATTGACATTGCCATTTATAACAATAGAGCTTCAGAAGTCCTGCAGCATCACATGCACTATATTCTATAACAGTGAGTTATTTATATCAGCCAAAGGAAGGAAACACAGAAACTACCCTCAGTGAGAGAAGTGTTAAAGGATTTGTGGACATGTTTTAAAACTATCACAGTCTGCATTTTGGCTACAAATTATTTGTATTCCTCCCACTTGAAAAACATACCTAACTTCTCCCAAGACCCCTCAAAAATTATATTTCACTATAGCATTATGTTCAGGCTCATGGACCAGATCTCAAAATCCAAATCAGATCTAGGTCAGATGAAATTTGTCAGATACAGTTACTCTTGATATGAAGACCTGTGAAGCAGAGATATGTTTTCTGCATTCTCTGCCCACACTTTTCTCCCAAATGTATGCAATATCTATGGTGATACAGGCATGGATAACTTCTACTGATACACCCACTTTAAAAAGATGGCAAAAAAAGTTATGTAACAGTGATTGGTCCATACATCCAGGTACATGATGGCAGTTCTTTCATTAAGACTCAGTCCTACTCTCTGTACTCTCTGAAGGTTTTTTTGTTTGTTACCACAAGTTTGTTTGTTACCACAAGTACCCTGTGGTACTTGGCTTTGACTCCTGGGTTCTTGGTTCTGCTCTCTGACAAGCTGTATTATACAGTATTTTCATAGATAAAGCATGACAGGTTATGAGCTAAAAAAACTGAAATTACAAAGCCCATTAGGAAACAATCTAATATGATCGAATGCAATGAATATTAAATAAAAGTAGGTTAGAGTGCCAAGAATTTATAAAAGTGTTATGATAGATAGTAAAATTAATATTTTAAATGATTCAGACACAATCTTAAAATCTTAAAAATAAGATACCATGAGACAATGGATATAGGCTTAAAAATGGAATTTGAGAAATAAAAATATTATTAAAATTTAAAATGTATTGCATGGGTAAAAAATAGCACTTTAGATACAGTTGAAGATAGAATTAGTTATTCTAATTCTAACTTCTAATTCTAATTAGACTTCTAGTTATTCTAATTCTAACTTCTAATTCTAATTCTAAGTGGAAGAAAGGACTAAGGAGAATGCAGATCGGAGTGAAAAGGGACAAAAAAATGTGTGAGGTTTAAAGGACTTGTGGGATAGAATTACATGGTCTAACATAGACTAATGGAATCTCTTTAAGAGAAGGATAGTAGCAATTTATGATGTAAAAATGATTTACAATATTTCAGAACATCTTAAATTGTCAAATACTAGGAGTATAGTCAGTTCCCATAAGGATAAATAACAGTAAATCTATACCTAGAAATATTCTAAAGCATATTTCAGAGTCAGAGGGATCTTTTTAGCATACTGGTGAAAAGGACAGGGTAACTACTCAGAACAATAAGTTTGACATTAAACTTGACATCAGCAAAGTGTCAGAAGACAATATGATATATTCGTGGTGATCAGAAAAAGTAATTATTAGTCCAAAATTCCAACCCCAGGTAAACTACCATTAAGAGTAGCCACGAAATAGAAAATTTCTAAAGAAACAATGAGTGAGAATCCACCACTCATAGACATTCATAAAAACCTTACTAAGTATGTTTAAGAGGAAGGAATTCTCTATACACTAGGAATGAGTATGATGCTATGTGCAATAATGATCAAAGGATATGTTAAATATATGGATAAATCCAATTAAGGCTGACCTAAAATTTGGAGATATGAAAAATTATGGACAAGAAAAATGTGTAAGACAGGAGGCAGTGGCATAATTAGAGGTAATAGACAACAAGCATATTATATATCGTGGCAGAAGATTAATAATAACAGCTAACTTTGAACATTGCTAGATAAATTACGTTCATTGAAGTTGTTAAACTATCATGAAAGTAAGAGAAAGAAGATACAAGAAAAAAAACTTGTTTCAGAAATATAGAAGACAAGGTACTTTGAAAATCTCTTATGACAAAACACTTAGGATGTTGACTAGAATATAGTAAACATTATTGCAAATGTATACTGAAATTCTCAGGATTTTAAGTGCAACCTCATGGGTCCAAAAACAAATAGCGAACTGGAAGCTAGAGTAGAAAGTGAGAACAACCGCATCACACAGAAAATGAGATGCAGCAGCTATGCCAGGAGGCATGTCTTTATAGTGGTAACCAAAGGCTTGGCTGATAAAAGTCCAAAGGACAGAATGTAGGTAAGTTGAAAAGTAGGGCAGAAAGTGAGTACTGATGCTTCAACTGTGCTTGGTGGCATTTGCTGATAGTGATAATCAAAGAGCTTGAGTGCTTATGGCTATGCAGGTACAGGGTCAAGGTAGGATATGAGAATTTGAGAAACAGACTTTGGCATGAAGCCTGGACTTTCAAAGGGTCTCAGCCCTCTGTGTAAATGTGGACAGAAAAAAAAAATCCCACTTTTAAAAGGAAATGAAAAGAAATATTGTGGGTTTCAGTTTTGGCTGTGGATAGGTTAGAAAAAAATATTCCCCATGACATTTTGTGACCACATGTTTCACATGGATTTTGTATTAACATTTATACTACGTTACTTGTGAGATCTGGGAACTCAGAGAACATAGAATTTCTGAGATAAAGTCCCACCAAATATAATCTTTTAATCTAAAGTAACAAAATACAAGAGGAAGCAAGCTACCATAAAGTCAGCAGCAGACAGAAACAAATTGCATGATTAACCTGTCAAGAACTGCAGAACAGAATTATTGGATAGAGACTACGTGATATCGACTGGCTAGCTGTTCTTCCAACCTATGCCATCTTCCTCTTGGATTCAGAGGTGAAGTGACTACATCTGTTATATGCAAAACACTCAAATAGTAGCTGAGGACACTATTTGAGAAATGAATAAAGAGACAAACTCTTAGCCTCAGACAACTTAGACTCTAGAGTGAAGTAACAAAAAACATTTCAATAAAATGTACAGTGTTAAGTGCCATGTTAAAAATTAAAGCAGAGGATGGAAACAGAGAATGTTCAGAAGGTGCTTCAAGTTTTAAAAGTGTGGCCATGAGAGTTAAATATATTTTTCCCCTTTGTTTGCTGGCTAAAGGCAAAGTTTTTCCTGTTCTCTTACAACATTCTGACACCAAAAATGTGGGGATTTTCCCACAACAACTGATTCTCCAACTTTCTGTGGACACCAGCTGGTTGTCTTACAATTTAATTCATTCAGATACTAACTGCCCAAATAAGCAACTACAAACACAAATACTACAGATCAGTCCCACAAGACTACTCCCCACTTCAGAAGCCAATGGTACAGCTACCTAGTTGCAGGGCAGGAATAGAGACACAGACATAGAGAATGGACATGTAGACATGGGGGCAGGGGGGAAAGAGGAGGGTGGGACGAACTGGGAGATTAAGATTGAGATATATACACTACCATGCGTAAAATAGATAGCTAACAGGAACTTGCTATAAGGCACAGGAAGCTCAGCTTGGTGCTCTGTGACAACCTAGATAGGTGGGATGGGGGTGGGGATGGGAGTGAGGTCCAAGAGGGAGGGGATATAGGTATACATATAGCTGATTCACTTCATTGTACAGCAGAAACTAACACAACATTGTAAAGCAATTACATTTAAATTAAAAAAAGAAATAAAAAAGAAAAATGGTTATCTCCTATACATAAGATTCTGCAACTTGCTTTTATCACTCAGCATTGTGTTGTCTGGATCTGGCTCTATTGTCACATATAGATTGGATCCGTGTATTCTAGTTGCTGTATAGTATTCCACCATGTGGATGCTCCACAGTTTAGTCATTGTATCCATATCTCACTGGTGGGCATTTTGTGGTTTTTAAATTTTTTGGTTTCTATAAGTAATGTTTATAAAACATGTACAAAAATTTTCTCTGATATATCTTGGAAGTGGAATGCTCAGTCACTGGGTATGTGTATTTGCAATTTTATTAGAGTTTGCCAAAACAGTTCTCCAAAGTTATTTTAAATACCTGCTGAATTCCTGTTTCCCTGCATTTTCACCAATACTTTGTATTGTCATAATTTTCCATTTTTACCAAGAAAAATTGAATTTCCTTGTTTAAGTTGAATACCCCTGTTTACTGGTGAGGCCCAGACATTTTTTCATATGTTTATTGGATATTCAGATTATTGGATTTCTTCTGTAGATTACTGGTTTATAGTCTTTACTCATATTTTAGCTGGGCTCTTTGTCCTTTTTAAAAATTGACATAAAGAATTTCTTTATAGATTTCAAATATTAGTCCTTCCTAATGACTTGCCTTTATTTTTTCCGAAGCTTTAAATTTTGACATTTTCCTTTTTGATGTCTGATTTTCACATCTTATAAAATAAATCTTTCCCTGTCTCCATGTCATAAAAACATTCCCTCAAGCATCTGGGTCTTTAAGGCGTTTGGAGTTTATTTTTGGGTGTGGTGTGACGTAGGGATCTAATGTAATTTTTTTCCATAAAGGAAGCCAGTTGTCCTAACATATTTATTAAACAGCTCATAATTTCTCCACTAATTTATAATGCTTATTCTATCATAAACTAAAGTCTAATTTATGTTGTATCTATTTCTGGGCCTTTTATTCTGGTGTGGTTTTTTTTTTTGGCATGCCACATGGCATGTGGGAGATGAGTTCCCCAATCAGGGATCAAACCTGCGTCCCCTGCAGTGGAAGCAGGGAGTCTTAACCACTGGACCGCCAGGGAAGTCCCCTCTTATTTCCCCTTCTATTCTGTTTTATTGATAGATTACTCTATCCCTGACCCCCCATTCACTTCAGTTGAAAATGATAGCTAACCCCCCTAGCCTCGTATTTCACTGCCCATCTCCGTCTGCTCCCTCAGTTTTGCCCTGCTCTCTGCACTCATCACTAGAACCATCTTTTCAAGAATCATCATCACCTAACTTGTTGAGTGCCAACTGTGTGCTAGGCAGTGTGATACACATGTAAAAAAAAAAAAAAAGGCTAGGTTGTCACCTGTGTAGCTGACTGACCAGCTATAAATTGGAAGCACACATGACCCCCTTCCCTGGTTTGATAATTTGCTAGAATAGGTCATAGACTCAGGAACACATTTATTTACATTTACGAGTTTACTGTAAAGGATACGACAAAGGATACAGATGAAAGGCCAGATAAAGAGGTACACAGGACAAGGTATAATTTAGGGGCATGGAGCTTCCACGCCTTCTCCAGGCATTCCACCTTCCCTGAACCTCAGTGTGTTCACCAACCCAGGAGCTCTCTGAATTCCCTTGGCTAGATTTTTTATGGAGACTTCATTACATAGGCGTGATTAATTAAGTCATTAGCCATTGGTGATTAAATCAATCTCTAGCTCTTTAATCATGTGGTTGGTTTCTCTGGTAACCAGCCCCCATCCTCCAAGAGTCACTTAACTACTATAAACTCAGGAATGGTTGAAAGGTGCTGATTATAAAAAACAAAGGACTATCCTCTCAATCCTATCACTAAGGAAATTCCAAGGGTTTTAGGAGCTCTGTGCCAGGAACCAGGGACGAAAACTAAATATATATTTCTTACATATATCACGATATCACACTGGCCAATACATATTTAGAGAAGAGCCCAAAGCTTAGCTCAACTTCTTCTATGCAGATATTCATTTAATTTATAGTTCAAACGGGCTACATTTGAGCACTGAACTGGGTGCTATTAATAATTATTTTGGTACAACAGGTGAAAATAAGGACTGTACTGGAAAAGTTGAACAAAGAGCCAACATACCTATATATGGAAAAAGTTTTGGCCATCACTTTTAAACTATGTCCTTTTCCTTCTGGAAAAGTGAACTTGGCCCAAATACTAGAATCTTAGCTTAAGTTTAATGCCAGGTGATCAAGACTGGAATGTACATGTAAATAAATGTTTGTATTATCCTGTAGCGTCTTAAAGTGAATGAAATTAAAAATGAAAGATATATAAACAAAAATATTAGTCTGCAACTAAGAAATATCTGGAATAATTTAAAATAAAAATTAAGAGCAAAATAAATTGATCTAGGTAAATTTAAATACAATTTTAAGTAAGATAAACACAGAAGGCCGATTAAGAGATTAAGCAAATATTAATAGAAGTAAGGCTAAAAGGAAATGAACCCTATTAGGTGAGTAATAATCTAGGATAACTAGCAGAAAAGAAATAGGAAAAAGGACGAAATGACTTAACCAAAGAAAATAGTTCATAAGAGAGTCCCTGGAATGGCTCACGGCCTTAGGAAGTAGCTCCTGTTGGGCTTGCTCCTCTTTAGGTTCCCATCACTACATAGCACCCTCATCCACTTCCATTGTCATCTGTGTGCATCCTTTCTGCTTTTACCCTAATATAGATATCCCTTTCATTTACCTATAGAAAAAAGACTCATATTTATAAATTTGAGGACACAAACAATGGCTGAGAATTATTTTGAGTGAGAGTCTTTCTCTCCTTAAGGAATGTATAAGATGTCCACTTAATTTTTCTCCACTCTTTTCTCCTTAATTATAAGCTTTTCCCCCGCCCCGGATCAGGTATTGAAAGTCCTTCCAAATGAGCTTTTCTAAAAAAGGAGTATTTTCATTATGAGATGCAAATTTCAATCAGTTAGGGAGAGTATCAAAAGATAACACAAAGACTCTGGTTCTCAAATTTAGCTAGAATCACCCAGAAGCCTTGTTAAAACACAGATTGCTGAGCTGCAACTAGTTTTGATTCAGTACATCTGGGAAGGGGCCCAGGAATCTTTATTTCTAATAAGTACCCACTTGATGCTGACATTGTTGGTCCAGGGACAAGAACTGAGAATGACTGCATGGACACTGAGAATTAATTCTTTCTTCCACCCTGAACCACATTAACACAGTCTTTTTTCTGCCTTTTACTGGAATATTTTATCCCTAGAATCTGTAAAATCTGAGTATCTTACAGGGAATGTTGTTAACTCCAACGAGGCAATATTGCTCACAAGTTGAGTTCATTTATATTTGGCGACTATTCAAAGGGCTGTGAGTTCATCTCCCCAAATTTTGATTTCCTTCTCAATAAAAGAAGAAAGATACATCTGGATTGTTAGTGTTTGTACATGTGGTGAGGTTTAATAATAGACTCCACATAAAGTGTTTGATATGATGCCACAGGATATGTACTTATCACTGGTAAGAGGATGAAGAGAAAAAGAAAGAGGAAGAGAAGGAGAGCCTTAGGAGGAAAAACATTCAATGTGCTACACATTAATTTCAAGAGGAAACACAATATTATAACTTTTCAGAAAACACTAAGCAGCACTTTTATATTTCTTACCCAATTCTGCACTCTAAAAGTAAATAATAGTATTAATAAAAATCTAAAAGTTTTTTCTATAAAAATAAAAGCAGTGATTAAACATTTTTATTAAACTTACAAATATACTGCATATACTATATAAAACTAAGCAAATACTATGCAAATAATCCTTATACACTGAGATAAATATATTATAAATTCTAAGTATGGGAATGATTATGAAAATCTTTTCTTTGGCTTAAATACATATGATATATTAATATGTGGTAACTATTTCTCATTTTTTCCCAATTTTGAGATTTCAATCTGAGGTTATTGAGAATGAAGATTCTGCTAGCTTTAAAGAAGCAAAAAATTGCCCCCAATTACAGATAGATAGAAAGGATTAAACAAATCCACTTCCCATATGACTATTTTTACAAATTAAAAATTCTTAATGATAAATCTGTGCTGTTTAAGAATGTATTTCTTATGATAAAAAGGCAAGTGATAATAATGTTATCTCAAACCCATTTTCCTAAATAAAATATGTTACAGCACATTTATTTAGCACTACTTTTGTTTTTTTTTTTGGCTGTGTTGGGTCTTTGTTGCTGCGTGCAGGCTTTCTCTAGTTGTGGTGAGCGGGGGCTACTCTTCCTTGCGGTGCGCGGGCTTCTCATTGAGGTGGCTTCTCTTTGTTGCGGAGCACGGGCTGTAGGCGCACGGGCTTCAGTAGTTGTGGTTCACGGGCTCTAGAGCGCAGGCTCAGTAGTTGTGGCACACAGGCTTAGTTGCTCCCTGCATGTGGGATCTTCCCGGACCAGGGCTTGAACCTGTGTCCCTTGCATTGGCAGGAGGATTCCCAACCACTGCACCACCAAGGAAGCCCTACTCAGCACTAGTTTTAAATTCTGTTTTACATCTACATCTGTGGAGTGCTCAAAACTTTTCTTCTGATACATAGAAATCAGAGGAATTAATGTTATCTGTTTTTCTCAATCTTTCTTGAATGAAGTGAATGAAAGTTGTATTCTCTGCTAATGCAGTTGAAACAATTTACTCACAGTGAGATGGGAGGAAAGAAAAAGGAGACGAATACAAAGCCATTAATTCAAAGAATCCTTAGAAAACATGTGTAGAATAGTGATTTATGAGAATATACTGACTGGGGACACGCCCAAACTCTGTTGATATGTAAAATAAATAGCCCCAACCTACTATACTATGAATTCCTTCCAGTTCTCAGTGTGGATTAAAGCTGTTTTGACTATTAAACAGCAAATAGTAACATCTGGAAACGTAAAGGTCAAAGGTCATTTTACTCATAAAACTGCACCAGCATGATTCATAATAACCTGTATCTGACCTTTGCATGGATTGAGGACTGCTGCTGATATTGCTGTATAAATAAATAAAAACCTATTCTTTCATTCTGCTGTGATTTTATTTTGGTGACTTGTGTTACTTAAACAATTAGTATAGAATT
Organism: Aethalodelphis obliquidens; assembly: GCF_003676395.1. NCBI lineage: Eukaryota > Metazoa > Chordata > Mammalia > Artiodactyla > Delphinidae > Aethalodelphis > Aethalodelphis obliquidens. The sequence continues at coordinate 29,826,985 of NW_020837952.1, forward strand.
CAAAAATTCCAAATGCTGCATCTTTATGTTTAAGTTGAAAAGTATCTATTTTTGCTGAAATTCATTCCATCGTACATATGTTATAATAACATTTGGCAGACAAGCTTTATTAAAGTAAAAATGTTTTCATATTCAAAGCTTGCATGTTATTTTCCACTTCTTGGGTTGATAATTGAATGTATTATATTTTCATTTGAAAGCATGCACTGCTTTAAATGATATTTAAAACAGAACTCCTGAATTTTCTTTTTTCCTCTCATTATTTCTTTCATCTTCCACAACATACTTGCTAAGGACTGAATGTTTGTGTGCCCCCCAAATTCTTTACCTGGGGTTATTCAGATGATGGTGTGTATAGGACTCCCCTCTCAATGCAATAGGGCATGTAGTTGGGGTATATGTTATTCACAGATATTGAGGGAGAATGGACTAGTTTCAAAGAAAGCTAATAATGATGTTTTGAATGATCATCTCCATATTTGTAGATCTTAGAACTGAGCATTAACTGTAAGGAAGTCTTAACTTTTAGCTGGTCAATTTCTAAAGATTATATGTAACTGAATAAAATGTCATTTTGTAGAAGACAGCAAATAAAAATATCTTAAGAATGTCATATATAGGACTATTTTTGCAAGTAATTAGGGCAGTGAAAATTTATTCTCTTTCTCCCTCCCTCACTTTCTAGATAAAATGTACCCCAGTCTGTCTCAACTGAGATGGCTGCATAAATATAAATATCCTTTGACTGCAATTCTGTTGCATCCTTGATCTGCAGAAATACATCGGAAAAATTTTAACAGAAGTTGTGGGTTCATTTGGAAAAGCAGAACTTCCAGAGAGCAGATGTTCCATAAGTGTGTATATTAGATGCCATTGGCAAATCAATGTTCTACTTCTACTCTCAGCTTCTTTCTTTTTCTAGTACTAATTAGTCTTTAACTATTAGACCACTAGTTAACTGCTTCCAATTTACGAAAAGGATGACTCTCTGATTGGGTAGATTGACTTTTAAAAATCATGGTTTTATCTCAGTTGAGTTGTTTCTTGCTAGAGAGAAGAACGTTTAGACATTCAGTGATGGTGATCTCCATATTGGCGTGTGGTTGATTTGTTACTAGATTGCATTGGGTGTTTAATGGTTAGTTGCAATGGGTTTGCTGAAGAGATTGTCATTCTAGCTGGTGAGCTAATGATAGCAGCAATTGTTCCTGATGAAATTAAGAGGTTGTTCCTAAGGTAAAAGTGGCGGGGGGGCATTAACAGCATTAAATTTTATATTTTTTTTAGAAAAATCATTGGTTTATTTAGTTATATTTCCATCATAATAATATTTTCTTATATTTGAAAATGGCTTTAGTCGGTTTCTTTGTGCTGAGTTTTTTACTGAAAAAAAAGGTATATGATCTATGATTAATTGTAGATCTTATTTAATAAGTACCAGATGCTTGTCAGTTAACATTTGTCAGTTTTCTATCATTATCTCTGAACAAATGTTCTGAGTTAAATAAAATAGGAGAATTGGGGACTATGAAAGGGTAAGCCTATACCTGGATCATAGTTGGCTTCATCTGATATGTTAAAGCTGATGTCCGGTTTCTTTAAATAACATATTAAAACCAAAGGATTGAGAAAGAAATAACAGGTTTTGACCTTAGAGGCATTAGCAGATGGATTTAAAACACTGCTTCTGTAAAATTTTAAAAACACAAAAAACCTGTTTGACAAAAGAAAATTAAAAATTATAATACGATTACATATAGGTCAGCATATTTTTGTTAACAAATATATATTTCATATCATTTTGGCTTTTTATGTGTTATTATATGGAATGTCTTCTTAAAAACTACAAGTGTTACTTAATTGGAGTGCTATAACTCTTGATCAAATATCTAAGGAGGAAGACAGAAATAAACAGTATAAAAAGAACTATAATCAATAGATTCTGATAACTTTTCTTTGAGGTTGTCTTTAAATTGAGGTTTTGTGTGTGTGTATCTGTGTTGTGTAGCAGATTTCCAACATCCCACTGGTAAAGACTAAAACTGGTGAGAATTTATTAGCATATAGAAGTGCTTAGCTCTAGAATCACTGCATGAAGTTATAGATTTTTCTCTAGTATCTAACTCACTTTTAAAAAGAGGCTTACCATCTGGATCTTATTTTTTTTCTCTTTACAACTTTCTGCTGTTGCTCTTTTTTTCTTCACCTTTAGTCTGTTTTTCTGTGCTTCATTTCATGAACTAATCACTGAATCTTACTTTCATTTTAATACACTAAGAACTCAGTGTATTGGGAAGGTTATTATCACTAGGTTGGACTTAGAAGAAATAATTCTGTTGATTTCCATTTTTTCATTATTATTTTCAATTTCTAACCAATGCTCCAAACACACAATTCAAATGCTTACTTGATATCTTTATCCAGTCTACTTCTAAAGTGCATAAACCACTCCCACCTTCCTTTAAAATTTTACATACTTTAGTCAATTGCTGTATCTTGTGTTTCACAAATAGAATTTTAATGTTACCCTAAGTGTAATGTAAGTGCTTCTCATTTAAGTTAACACAAAAAGTTCTTTCTCCCATTTGGAGAATAGATTTGAGGGGAGCTAGAATATAGAACGTTGCAGTAATTGAGTAATGAGATGAGTTGCTACAAGTAAAGATGCAAAAAAAGGGGGACATTTAAGATAATTTTGGAATTAGAATAAATAGCACTTCAAGTAGGACAAAAATTTGGGAGAAGCGAGATTAAACGTTAATAATATCATCTAGATTATTGACGTGGGCAACTTGGAGAAACAGATAGCATTGATTAAGGGGGAGAAAAATGAAGGAGAAACAGTTTGGGACTTATTATTTTTCTTCCAGCATTAGTGGACAAGCATGGACTTCAGCAGACACAAGACTTGCAGTGCTTCTGGTTGTTTTCCCCATATTGCCTACCTCATTGGTGTAAGCAGCTATAAACATCCTTTGAAGCTTCCTGTGATTCCTGCAACAGCCTGACATCTTGGGAGGAAGCAGCAAACTGGGAAGATTGTAAAGAAAATACGATTAAACAGTGACTTTTTGTACCTTTATATATTCATTACTCAATGATTTTATAAACATCTAATTACCTGTATTAAAGCTATTCTTGTTTTAAATAGCTCTAATGACTTCTGTTTTACTGGCACAAAGGACTTATTTTTCATCTCAATTCTTTAAAATAGAAATATACTAAAAGTATTCTGAATGAAAGTATGTCAAAAAGTTTCAATAATATTATCTCTTGGAGTAAGGGTGGGGAATGATGATTCTTGACAATATAATTTTTGCCACATTATTTTCTGAAATTTATAAATTTATAAGCAGTTACAATTCAACAATCAGAAAAAGAAATGTATACCCTCTGGATCTTATTTACATAATAATTATAATAGCAATTAGATTAATTAATTAATACTAGTACCTACTGCATTCCAAGCACTGTTCTAGGCACTGGGATAAAACTTTGAATAAAAAAGAGTACTTCTGCTCATTAAGCTCACAATATATGTCAAGCAGTGGCATATAAATAGAATGACAGAGAACAGTAAGGGAAAAGAGAGTGTATGAATTTTGAGCAGAGGCCTGAATGAACTGAAATAATGAGTCATATATTATTTCTGGGCAATAATCAACCAAACCAAAAGTGGTAAGTGCAAAGGTCATGATGTGGAAATTTCTCTGAGTTATTCAAGGAAGCTCAAGAAGATGAAGGTAGATGGTTTGTCATAAACAAGTGGAAGAGGAGCCAGATCTTATTAAAGACTTTCAATGTTATTCTAAATGCAATGAGGAAGCACTGCAGTTCATGAGATGTGGAGTAACAATTTAACTCACATTTTAAAACCATTTTTGTGGGGCTTCCCTGGTGGCGCAGTGGTTGAGAGTCCGCCTGCCGATGCAGGGGACACGGGTTCGTGCCCCGGTCCGGGAAGATCCCACGTGCCGCGGAGCGGCTGGACCCGTGAGCCATGGCCGCTGAGCCTGCGCGTCCGGAGCCTGTGCTCCACAATGGGAGAGGCCACAACGGTGAGAGGCCCGCGTACAGCGAAAAAAAGAAAACCATTTTCTGGCTAATGTGTAAGAATAGTCTGAAAAGGGAGGGGGTGCCGCAGTAAAGCCAACTGACCTGTCAGAACAACTTTGCAGGGAGCCCAGCTTAAAGCTATTGGAAGCTTGAACTGGGATATTTCAGTAGAAATGGTGGGGAAAAGTGGAGTTCAGAGCATATTTTGAATATAGATCCAAAATGATTAGTTCAGCAAAAAAGAGGAGTAAATGATGACAACTCAATTTTGGGTCTGAGTAACAAGTTCAATAATTGAATGTTGCTATATTAGAGTTGGTAACAGTTTACATGTGTCATCTCATATTTTCACAACATTATGAGAAACATCCTATGTTATCACCTTTTTTTTGGATGAGAAACTGATATAGAGAAAAAAAAGAAAAAAAAAACAACTAGTACAAGGTCACACAAACACTAAATAGTGGAGAAAAAGAAAAGTTGTACTGGAGAGAAAGTTGCTTTCAACTGGTAACGAGGGATATAACGTTTTGTTATATTCTATTGCTCTTGTAAAATATTTCTGCTGTCTTATTTCCTACCACATTGTTCAAAAACATCAAATGACATAATCTTTTTCTACAATTTTTTAATAGTTTTTTTTGGTTTACTGTTGGTACACTAGACACATCTCATGAACTTATGAGGAATTATGGTTACATCCTTTGTACCAAATTGGCTCAGTACAATATGCCTTGATATTTAACCAGGAACATTTTTAATTTTTTTGGCCTGTGCTGTGTAGCATGTGGGATCTTAGTTCCCTGACCAGGGATTGAACCCATGCCCCCTGCACTGGAATCAGAGAGTCTTAACCACTGGACCGCCAGGGAAGTCCCCAAATGACATAATCTTTTATCCATGAAGGCTATTATTATAGATTCACTAATATAATTGGACTGAAGGAAAACATTAACTTATTGACCTGCTCTAAGACTTTCACATCATCAGCTAGAGACACCTCTTCTAATGATGTATTAACTGTGGTAGTCCAGAAATTCCATAATTTAAAATGTGATATGGAAGTTTTATTATGGAAGGATTACTAGTTCATCAGAAAAAATTACCTGCAAAAATTCATAGGCTTCAAAGCCTGTTCACATATGCATTTGTATATATTAATAGAAGATCATGCTTATTGTGATTATTGTGTGCTTACTGTTTGCTAGCCACTGTTTTAAGTGCTACGTATGCATTCATTCATTTAATACTCATAATAGTTCCAAGAGTTGCATTACTATTATAGGTAATTATAATTATTTTCCTTTTACACGTGAGAAAACTAAAATGACCATTTTACAGTAATAATTAAAATTTATGAACATTAACACAAAATTTGAGTTCTAAATATGTAAAAGCACTATTCTAGGTTTTATCTTCTTCAGTTTTCACAACACTCTTATTGGGTAAATGCTACTGTTATTTATTATTTGCCGAGAGAGGTTAAGTAACTTGCCCAGGATGCAGAAATTGAACTAATACAGACTGACCACAGTGTCCACTCTCTCAGAAATAGCATTCAACAATCCAAAAATAGCAATTTATTTTCTCTATTTTCTTCCACTAATCAAAATTAATAATTATATCTAGCAGTTGCCAAGTGCTAGTTATGTTCTAAACACATGAATTATCACATTTAAAACTCTCTGCAAGATAGAGACACTATTATTATTCCCAATTTACAAAAGAGGAAACTGAGGCTTAAAGAAATAGCAAAACACCTACAGGAGTCAGAAAATATTGTCAAAGTTTGTATTCAAATCCGGATAATCTGGTAATTGAGCCCATATTGAAATATTCCCTTCTGCTTCCCAACAGTTATTTATATGATGACATTTTTATACAGTGTAATCATAGTATTACTTACTACATAGCATTTAGTATTTTATGATTCCATGTTATAGTTAGCCTAGTATTATATTTTCCTAATGAATATATAGTGTGCAGTCATCTTATGATTCAATTATGATCTGTGGAGTTTGATATACAAAAATTTTCTTTATTTATATTTTGGGATTGATGTAGGTCAGGAGTCCCCAACCCATGGACTGTGGACCAATGCAGGTCTGTGGCCTGTTAGGAACAGAAGGAGGTGAGCAGCAGGCGAGCCAGCAAAGCTCCATCTGCTGCTCCCCATCTCTACCCATCACTTGCATTACCACCTGAACCATCCCCCTTCCCCGCTCTCCCATCTGTGGTAAAATTGTCTTCCATGAAACCAGTCCCTGGTGCCCAAATGGTTGGGAATCGTTGAATTGTAGGTAATTGGATAGATGATACAAAGAACGTCCTTTTGCATTTTTGGTTTTTAAAATATATTTCTTTGTCCTACTTAACTTTCCAAAGATATTTGAGAACATTGAGCCGTAGGTCTCTACCCTTAGGGACTTTTGTGGCTCATTCTCTGCTTTGTTAATTGATTGCATCCTTCTTATTGGCTCCTCCTTCCACCTGTAATATGTGATTGTCAAATCTCTTCCCCCAGCTCTGGTCTTTCTCCTAAATGTCATCACCACATATTTCTAAATACTCCCTAGACATCTTTTTTTTTTTTTTTTTTTTTTTTTTTTTTTT
>NW_020837952.1:29833753-29835666 GCF_003676395.1 Aethalodelphis obliquidens
GTACGCGGGCCTCTCACTGTTGTGGCCTCCCCCGTTGTGGAGCACAGGCCCCGGACGCGCAGGCTCAGCGGCCATGGCTCACGGGCCCAGCCGCTGCGCGGCACGTGGGATCTTCCTGGACCAGGGCACGAACCCGTGTCCCCTGCATCGGCAGGCGGACTCCCAACCACTGTGCCACCAGGGATGCCCCCCTAGACATCTTCATCTCACTGCTTCACAGGCACCACATGTCAAGATTTCCAAACTAATTTTTTCTTTCTACACACATGGGTTTTTTCTTATAGCCAGTATCTCAAGTATAACATTTTGTATTCTCCCAGAAAGTGAACATATTATTTCAGTCATTCCTGAGTTCTCCCTTATCTCACATGTAATTATTTTCTCTTGCATGTTTCTAGAATCTATCTCCTTTGCTCCAAGCTAATTGCTTTTGTTTTAGTTCATACTCTTACTCTTCCTATTTACTGCAATAGCTTCCTAACAAGTCTCTCTGGTTCCAGTCTGTCTCTCTTCTAAATTCTGCCGATTATCTTTCTAAAGGACATATCACATGATGTCATACCTTTAAGTAAAGTGTCAAAAGGATCCCCATTTCTTACAGATAAAAGTCTGTATTTTATGATATGATAAAGGTTAGTTACTCTTTTCATCAGGAAAAAAAGAAAAACAACTTTATTTAGTGCTTTTGGTCATGAAAGGCAAGCCCAGATAAAAGAGGCTTAGCCAACAATAACAAAATATTGCACTGATATTATAGTAATTCTGTTATATGAATTTAGATTATCTGCTTAGAGGTTGTGTTAACAAGGCTTGGGGACCCTGGAACTGACTGGAGAAAAAAAAAAGTATAATCAAGAGAGGACAGAACTGAGTTGCCAGAGAAAGGGACCCAAGTAAAGAAATAAAATCTTTAGAAAGAAAAAAATAGAAAGAAATATCCAATAGTGAGAAATGTAGATGTCACCTTATCTGTGATTCTTTTTTGTTGTTGTTGCTTTTATAATTTCTCTGCTATATATTCTTACTACTTGTTAATTTATAAAGCAATTATTGAATGTCATGGATTTTTCTAGCTACTACCTAATAAGGTAGCCAACAAAATTGGTAAACCAACCAACAAACAAAAAACACTTCACGGAGCTTGCATTCTAATAAACAGCATAAGTAAAGAAAATACGATTAAATTTTTCAACTTCTAGGGCATATTTTCAAATATCTCACTCTCTTTACTTAATTATAAATAATTAAGACCAATAGTAAAGAAAAGAAAAAGTTTAAAAATGATTGGCATTTCAAAGAAATGCATATATTTTTTTGATATCTCAGAAAAAGCTACTGGTATATGAATAATTGAGCAAAGCCATTAACCTTTGTCAACACACATCTATGAATTCTCTCACACACAAACTACACACATACAAACATACAACATACATACACATACACACACCAACACCTGGAAAGGATATGGATGCCCACATATATACATACACTATATTTTTCTGTTTGGTGACTATCTGAGTCCCAAAAGATCTGGGTGATATTAGGAGATGAGGTAGAATAGCTTGGTGGAGTCAGAAAAGTATGGGTTTTGAAGTGTCGGACTAATTTCTATTCCTGTATATCACTGGACAAAATACGTAGCATTCTAACTCAACAGTTCACAAACTTTTGGGTCTCAAGACTCTACGCTAGTAAAATTACTGAGAGCCCTAGAGAATTTTTGTTTTGTGTGGTACTATGTTGACAGTTATTATGTTAAAGAAAAAACAGAGACATTAAAAAAAAAGAGACATTTAAAAGATATTTATATATTAATTCATTTTAAAATGACAATGATAAACTTATTACATTTTAATAATCTTTTCCAAACCCACAAATTTTTTTTTTTTTTTTTTTTTTTTTTTTTTTTT